>NW_020653761.1:33373-120551 GCF_003589595.1 Hyposmocoma kahamanoa
ATAGTCCTTAAACGTCCCTACCTAAACCAAAAATGTCCACCACAAATGGCAGATTTCTTTAGTGTTAATATCGACAAGCAAATGTATGGCTTGAATGTTGAAACTTTTTTTTTTTGTTATGTTTTTAATTTGTATAGTTTACTGTAATCAAAGTATGATTAAAATATTTAATTAAAGTAGATCAATATTCACTATCATATGGAAATATCCGGGATGATGGATATGAGATTTTGAATTTATTATTTTACTTTTGTAAATGCTCACATATTACGAAAAATAATATAAATCAGGAGATCTCTATGCATTTCCAATCTCAAGATTGACATTAGAATTTTTTAAAAAGGTTTCCAAATAGTTTAAGCTGTTCTGTATTTATGTATTGATATATGTAGAATTAATATCAGTGATTCTAATTTAAGTGAATCCAACACTTCCATTTAATTTTTGAAACAAACAAAATTACTTATATAAATGTAATAACATTGTCGATAGTCATAAAATCAGACATAACTTTAATAATAGGTATAACAGAAGATGTAGCAAGAGACAGTGTCAGTACAAACATGTTATATTACATAACCATATATATAAACTACCACAACAATAAAAATGTCACAACAAATGGTCACAAGTTACAAATTAAATTTGCCAGGAATTATTAAATGTTATATAATGTTATAGTTGTCAGTGGGGAAAAATCGGAAACGGGTGGATGGTTTTAAGGAACCGAGAATGCCTAGCAATGGCTCTTGTTTACTCAAAATTAAATATAATATTATTTACCAATAAATACGACGATGGAATTGCATTATCATGTAATCTAGTTACATTCAAAGTTCTATTAAAATTTGACACTTCAAAATGGAGCGAACAGACGAAGGTGATATTTGTTTATGTTCGGCAATCATATAATTTCCAACCATTCTTTCTTTCTTTTTTCATTTGTAGGTATACTTTAAAAATAAAAAAAATAATAATGAAAAAAATAAAAACCTCGTAGTGAATTGTTTTAATAACAGAATATCGATATGTCTGCTTACAAGAACAACACTATCTCAAAATAATCGTTATTAACAATCTTCAAAATATACTAACAAACAGGCAATCAAAAGTAACCAAAGCAAAATTCGGCAAGACATGAATAAACTACTTAAATGAGTCTAATTACACGAGATATTTGTGCTATTGTATAATTTATAGACAAAAAAATAACACATGCCGGTGTAATGTAGCATTCGGTTGATTTCCGCCTTTTCTATTGCCGCACCTCTTAAGGCCGCAGCGACGCATTTTAATCAATATTTATTGTTCTCACTGTCAGTATTTTTGTCCAAATTTGTTACAATTCATGCGAAAATTCAAGAAAACCTTTGGCCAAACATTGGTTTCGACATTTCATGTGTACTCATACTCAAGGAAGGGCAGAGATGTGAAAAACTGCTTATTTTTTCAAACGTCATCCTTTTTTAAAAAAAGCGTGCTTTTTAAAAGGCTTTTTCACTTATACGCTTTTTAGTTTGAAGCTACCAAAATCGTTTAGATAACATTTAAGCGCATAGACTTTTATTTTAAAAAAGCTTGTAACATTGTGTTAATAGCGAAACGCAAGAGTATATGGTTAAGCTAAGTTTTTTTGAAAAAAAAACGAGTTATTTTTTTACTTACAGTCAATTCGGGTAACTTTGAACATTTTTTGGCGTTTTTCTAATAATTTCAAATTTAATTATGTTTCTTAACAATTACTTTATTAACTGACTAGTGTTCTTTTAAGCCCTTTTTTCGTTCTTACAGAAGGAATTTAGTAATTATTCAACAAAACTGTTCTAGATTTGCTCCAAAAGTCACATTCAAAGTTGCCTTGAATTTTGGGTAACTTTGAATAAGATTAGCCTTCGATATGGAAACCGTATATTTTCTAGATATTTTACAGTTTGTGGAAGATTATACGACATATTCATATTTTTTAGATGTGAATCTGTCCAAATATTCCTGACAGTGCGTTCAAAAACGACATTTGACTTGGTATTGCCATAATAAAACGAGACGAACTAATTTAGTTGAAATGAAAAACTTGTTTTTTTTTTTAGATTTTTTAATTAATGCGAATAAAAATGAAAATTTTCTGTTTAATAATAAATTCTACGCTTATTTAGCTATCAAACGAGATCAAAATGAATCACCTATAACATTTATTTTAGGCAAAGTAAATACATAACAAAAATCTATTCACCCCACTCATTGAATAAAATGTCGTCATCAATATAAATACGGCCGCCTTTTCTAGATAGCTGTTGCTCTTTTATAATATTCCCAATATCGGCTTTATTAACTTGACATGTCTCAACGTTAGAGGGCCAAGACCAACCTCCTAAAAAGCATTTTTGGAGCACTGAAACAGTAATTTCCAAAGGAGTAACTTTTAGAACTCTCCCTGGAAACAGACTATCCTATTCTCTAAAAACACAGTCAAACACATTCAAAGTTACCCAACTTTCTCTGTTTGGTAACGACGTCAAAATCTAATTCGTTTTACGCGTAAATACAAAACCAAATTAAATTATTCTTTAAAAAAGCGATATATAAACCTCTACTTAAGTGTGGAAACCAAAACTTACCAGTCAATTTTCAGATTTATATATTTAATTCCGATTCTAAAACTGAGCAACAAATCACATCAAACTACTTTCGCCAAGAAAAAACCGCGAAAGTTTAAAAAAATACAATTTAACATTACTTTTTTCGTTCATAACTTTGGCTTAACAATTTTGTTCCGATTTACACAGTTTCAATACTAAAAATAAAAGATTGTCACACATAAAATAAATTTTTAAATCTTTTACGCAACTACGTTCAAAGTTACACCTCGATTCAAAGTTACCCGAATTGACTGTATGACATAACATTATTAAAAATTTTTATTGAATTGATATTCAATTATTTTTTTGTGAAATTATTCCACTAGTTTGCTTAGTTGGTGTCTGGCACGGTAAGGTGGCACCATGGTGGCACGGTAAGCTGGAAGACGTCGGTTCTAATCCGGCCGGACACACTTACATCAATTTGCTCTAAGCAAACTCTACGTGAGTCTGGATTGAAGAGAAATAATTGTGAAGAGGTGCTTATTTTATCTTAAATTGAACGTAACATTCCACCAAATCAATAAAGGTTTTGTCTCAGCTTGTCATCAAAATATTTTTGGCTCTAGATTTTAAATATATTTATTTTTTGACCTTTTTCATATGGGAATGTCGTAATTACAATGATGTAAAGTCAAGGACGTTTTTAGTTAAATAGTTGGAAAACATTGGATTTTATTTGATAAGTATAGAATGTATGCTCACTGAGTGTAGAAAACAATTTATGTTACGTGATTACTAGGTCGATATTATTAAAAATCGGTATTTTACATCGAACTAGACCTGCTTCTTGCTTCACTAATAACTTTTCCCTTGTCAATGTCATGATGACTTAATGGAGAATTTAAATAAGTCACTATACTATTTACATTATATAATAAAACATGAATTCTCGATATTTATTTCGTATTTGCAATAACATTATACGGCCCGCAGTTGTTTGTAGATACAAAAGTTACAAAGCAATAAAACGTCCTGACCCGGAAAAAATGAAAATGCCGGCGCTAGAGTCTCTGCCAAATTTGATGGATATTTTAAAAGAGAAAATTAAGTTAAACGGGCCTCTTACGGTGGCTGAATACATGCATATTATTATAACAAACCCTACAGAAGGGTATTACATGAGGAAGGAAACAATTGGAGAATCAGGAGACTTTATAACCTCGCCCGAAATCAGTCAGCTTTTTGGAGAAATTGTGGCGATTTGGTTCTACGTGGAGACGCTGAAAATGTATCCTGGAAAACCCTTGCAGATTGTGGAGCTCGGGCCTGGGAAAGGAACTTTATTGTGGGACATGTTGAGGGTTATGATTATTCTTTACAGTTCTTTGCTTCATTATATATTATTCATATGATATTCGAAGTTCTCTTTTTGACTTTTTAAAAATTACACTTCTTTAACATATCGTAACTACGTTGCTTTGCTGGTATGCAGATTTTCCTTATCTGTTTTACTACTTAAACATTCTATTTAGAATTATTTTCCTATTATACTGAATACATTGCATTTTACACCTTTTTGTATTTATGTCTTGTAACATAACTTTTAATTTGCGTGTTGGTATTCTGCAGCTGACTCTCATGCTTATAACTCAAGCTGCTCTAGAAATCTTATCTATCTGTCACCCTGGTATGTGTAACAATTTTATCCATTAATTTTTAACTTCATCTAACATTGCCAAGCATTTCTCGGATTTCCCAAGATTTTCTGAATGTTTTGTCTCTTATTTGAATGTTTAAATAAAATTGCAGGTTCTGCACCGAATAGGATATCATCCGTCAGAAGTAAGTCTCCACTTGGTTGAAATATCTGACACAATGGTAGAAATGCAGGCCCAGCAACTATGTTTTAAACATAACGTAACTTCAATTGACTGCCCTTATTATCATGAGGTAATAATTTTTTTGTTTTATTATATACACTCAGTTTCAGTCACATGTTGTATAATATAATTCGTGCAAACTTTAAATTAATTCATACAATACAATAGCCAATTTGGTCGCATGCTATACAACTCTGTAGGGCTAGACCGCTGTGAACAGGTGCGACGCGACATGCGAGATGATAAAACTCTCTCGCAGTTGTTATTTTCTCGTTGTATGTAGCATGACTTGACATGCCAAACGTAGGCTCCAAGAGTAGATGCAGTTGAGGGCGACATAGTATGTGTTACTATTTACATAAAAAATATTCAACTTGCGTTGTATTCTTGTGTGATAAAACCGAATCAGTAATAGAGATACACCATTTTATTCGTTCATTGAGTGAATTAGAAAACACAATGACGTCACATCTGTTAAAATTCTGGGTTATTTTGAATCAACATGGCGCTAATTGGGAAAAACGTAAGTTTTTATTGAATTAATTTTGCTTATCTTACCACTTTCGGTAGTTATATAATTGTCATTTGTTGAATTTTACTCGTTCATTATTTTCAAACAAATTGTATTATATATACTAACTTGTTTCAACAAAACAGAAAATCATTTACAAAATACATAATAAAATTTTAAAAGTAAATTTTACTGCAATCGAAGAATGTATTTTCATTATGTTTGTGATAGCATATTTACATTACTTGTGTTTACCGTAGAATACAATTATATGCACCTAGTTTATCTTAGTGTTATTTACTATGTAATTAATGTACTCATACTTTATACAATTTCAGTGTATGAAGTAATAAATTTAATAAAACTTGATGGACTGCATGTCGTGCCTGAAGATGAAAGCTGAATGTCTCCGCTTGCAGCGATTGCTAGCCAAAAACTGAAACCAGAGAGAAACAAAAGTGTGGTGAAGTAGAAGCACATAAGTAGTATTTCCTAAAAATTCTATGTAAAAGACAAGACAAATTTGTTTCATTACTTCAATCATGGAACAGCCAGGAGATAAAAGATTTCGTCAGTTCTGTGATGTTACAGATTCATGGAAGAAATAGGAAGTACCTGTTTCCTTATTATTATTTACATGAAGTTCATACAAAATTTCAACTTGTTGGCTGTTATAGGCAAATTCAAGGGCACTAACATGTATACAACCTACCAACTTACCTAACCTTGGTCAAAAATGTGTATAAACATGTCTTATGTTATTCATTATAAGGTATATGCAAAAATGCATCTGAACAGTTGGTAGAATGTATACATGTTATTCACATACATACATACTTACATACATACAACAGGTTGTACTGTTTTTAATAAGTATTCTTTATTTTTTAGTCATGGCGTGGCAGAGTTTGCTTATCACTTAATATTTATCATCGGACATAACAGAAATAAATGAAATTGAGGTACAGTTTGGAAGTCAACTGGACTCTGAATCAGAAGATGATGGCCCTCGTGTATACCTGATCCAGAGATTTTAAAAAATACTACTTGTATGATAATAACCATTTTTTCACTGTGGATTAATCCTCTTTACTTAGGTAATAACACTGATCACTTTAATTAGTGATTATTTATCTCAAAACCTTTAATTGTTAGTTACCTGTATGAAAATAAATTGATTTATCAAAGCTGTACTATTATTTAACCACTTGTAGAATTATATTTACGTATTTTCACTAATACTCATTTAAGTCTGATACAAGTCATGGTATTATATTCTAACTGTTTTCTATTTCCATCCTTTTTTTTATAAAGTTATTTTTATTAAACATAATACAAATATTCTTTATTGCACACAAGAACAAAATACATTAAAAAACCAAAAGACGGGTGCAACAAGCTGCCTTATTTTTAAGATTCTTCAAGGCAACTTTCGGGTTACAGGATAAACTTAAAGGTAATCATTATTTGAGGGCGCAAAAACTGCGATTGAATACGAATTTATTACAAATATTGTTCTTGCTCTAATAGACATATAATACTCAAATAAATAAAAAAATACATACATACATATTATCACGCTTATTTTCTATCGGGGTAGGCAGAGACTATGGACCTCCACCTGCTATATACCTGACAAACATCCTTCGCCTCATCCACTCCACTCCAAAATACATATACTTACAATAATTATTATCACTGAAGAAAGAAAAGAGCGATAGGTGTAAATGAATATCAGTAAAAATAATATTATAAATAGAGTAAGAATAAGAGAAAAGAATAATTAAAGTATATAACGTTGTAAATTAATAATTATTTTATTTGTTTTATTTATTGTTAAAAAATGTATCTGGAAGAGTCCCGTGTCCAGCGTGAAGCGTATAGTTAGGAATATCGAGCGAGGAATGCGCACGAGCCATTTTTTATAGGCGACATCTGGTCCGGTTCCTCGCCCTACTTGTGGGGTATCAGGCAAATGCCGCTTGGACGACGGCGCACTCCGAAATCTATCCTAGCGAGGGACGCACGCGCATTTCTCTAATAATAGCGTTTTCATATGCGGTCTTCGCGAAATACATTTTTTTTGTAATTGAAAGTCATTAAATCTTTAGTGTTTTTAAACCCACTTGTTTGGTAAGTGTTGAACACTAACTAACTTTCCTTTGCCTATTATGATTTCTATAATATAACGCTTATTTAAATTGTAGTCGTAACGGTTTTTTGTGCTTTTCCCACTTCTTCGTTAACTGCCGTTGTCACAGTCAGGGGAGCAAACCGTGGACAATTGCTAACTGGATCAATGGGTATTCCAGGGTCCGAGGTTCCCGATACTGTTGTTACCATTCTCCGCGTCGGCTGGCCTGAGCCCAGAGATCGACACCGTACCCCGGACGTCTATTCGGCGGACGGCTGTCAACCCGCATCCCGGACTTCATTTCGGCGGACGGATCCAGTCCTGGGGGTCTAGCTCTCGATCTCCGTCCGAAACTATTACTCTCAAATAAGTAATATTCGACAAAATTAAATGACAAGTATGAAGCTTCATTCGCATCACGCGTCTTTGTTCTGTTCTGTTCTGTTTGTCGTGTTCTGGTTCATCCAACCCTGGACGTCACTTCGGCGGAACAGCCAGGGGAGTACCAGCTGCTGGTTGTTGGAAGGCAAAAAGTGCAGTATACACTGCACCTTTGGGTTTTAAACGAACCGCGCCCAAATAAATTTGTTTACAAGGGTAGTTATTTTTTTTATTTAGAACTCCCACCCGTAACAATATTTAAGTAGAAATAATATTTTTTCTAGTAATACATTGATAAGAACAAAAATATTAACTTTTATTCCTCTGTTGCGCACCATAAGCCTCGAAGACAAATATCTCGCACTTTGACGTTTAAATGCGAGATATTTGGCTCTTAATAAACAATCGTGTTACGCACAGCGCAGCTATCAACCGCCAGACGAATGGTGCAATGACAAATAAATGCGACGCGACAAGCACCGTCGTGCTAACGGATCTCGACGTACCAATATCTTGCGCTTCTATGTCGTTTCTCGCTTCAGTCGCGCCCTGTCGTGCTAGCCCCACTGGGCTAGTAGCTCGAATGCATAACATTTTTTACCACGAAAAATAGCCAGCAAAATATTTGACTATACAATCAATAGGGCTGGACTCCACTGAGAGTAATAACAAAGTAAAATAAGAGAAGTATGATAACTCCGTACAGTATAACAGTGCGGCTTATAAGTGTGCGCAACCGCCGCGTGGCATGTACATTCGCAAAATAATCAAACGCGCGTTGGTACGGTTACGACCAGTGTTATGCAACACAAGTGCATTGTGAGATTATGTAAATGTGTCTGTTCATACACGGCACTCGGTGGGTGTGCATACATACAAGCCATGCCGCTACATTTGTATGGAGTTACCATACTTGTTTTATTAAACTATGGCAGCACCCTTTCCATTATGATGCAACAACCCATCTGTCTATAACCAACAAGGATGATTGCAGGATGAAGTAAAAAGAAAAGTTCTTTCATCTAAACCACATTACCCACTTATCACATAATGTACCCAAGAAGAGATTTTTTAACTTTTATTCAACAATAAATACTCTGTTTTACAAAATCAATTTGTTTGTTTTTCAGGGTGAAACAGTTAGTGGTATCAAGGTATACTGGTATAATGATCTCAAAAAAGTACCTACGGAATTCTCTTGGTATATTGCTCATGAGTTCTTTGATGTCATGCCTATACATAAATTTGAGGTAAGTATATCTCGCTCAATCAAAATTAATTGTGTTTTATTTTTGTAACATTCCTTCCTTCATGTATAGAAAACTGACAATGGTTGGAGAGAAGTTCTAATTGACTTTGATAAAGATGGCAAACTGCGATATAGGATATCAACAGATATGACCGTGTCTGCTAAGACCCTTATAAGACCACCTTTAGACACGGGTGAACGTACTGCATTGGAGATCAGTCCTAGAACTTTGGGTATAGCCAGGCAGTTGGCAACAAGGGTCGATGCTCATGGAGGAATAGCACTTATAGCTGATTATGGACATGAAGGAGAGAAAGGGGACACTTTCAGGGTATGGTTTACTCTTTGTTGATCTTTATTTTCATAACAAAATACATTATTTGTCAACACAAAACAAGTAAGACAGCACGTCTCCCTTTGCAGTTAACATGTAATAAATCCTATGACACTTACAACACTACTCTTCAAGATCCAATAAGTAAAGCTCAGTATATAATTTACTTTGCATGTTCACATCTTAGTTTAAAATGACAAAGATTATTTCCAAAACAAAATTTTGCTATTGCTTAAGACTTAACAAAATAAGTGAGTAAAAGTACGTAGAAAAAGTAAGAAGAAGCATAAATTAATAACGGACCCCACACAAAACTCGAACCTTGTATTGCGGGACACAGACTGGTAGACAAGTTATCTTCACTACTATGACAAAAGTTAAATATGATAGACGTCAGTGACGTCACATTGTTGGTTGACTTCCCTTATAAATACATTTCATTCAATCATAGAAGACTGAAGTTGAATTTATACATATAATGTTTTTAGCCGAATTTTCAAAATTAAAAATGTGGGTTTCAACAATAAAACTACTCCTTTTTTCTCTTTTTATCGATTTTATTGTGCCTCTGAACACCAGGTAATCGTTATAGTCGTATATTAATTTCGCGTAAGGCAATTTATAGAGTTTATCTTCTGTGATCTCAATAGGATACTGAACTAAAATAGACTTTTTATATAGAAAGGGAGATGGAGACTATACATGTATCCGCCTAGTGGCTAAAAACGTCTCGATCAATCAGAACACGAACCTAGTTCGTGATATGCAGTCGCTCGCACAGACAGTCCATCATGTAGCTCATCCTCAACCTAATGCTTTCCGGCAGTATAATAACTATCTTAATATTACTTTCTAATCCTACAGGCTTTCCATAAGCATAAAGTGGTAGACCCCCTAGAATTACCAGGCCAATGTGATCTAACAGCTGATGTGGACTTCACTCAGATCCGAATAGCTGCATCGAAAACACCCAAAGCAGATAACTATGCAATCGTACTAGGTCCTGTTAAGCAACGGCTTTTCTTACAGAGATGTCAGGCTGAAGCTAGGTTACAGGTGAGAACTAAATAATTAATTTAATATTTAACCAATGCGATAGAGTTACACAAATAAATGTTTATTTTTTTTATTGAAAATAGAACGTCATTTATTAATTAGAAGGTCTTCGATTTTACAATTAAATGGATTCTTTCATTTACTATTTTATAAATTGAAACTATGCTGTTTTGTATCAACTTACACACATCTTTACAGTCTAGCTGAATTTTAATGTAATGTATAAAACTCAAGTTATTAAGGGCCGTATTCTAGAACTCTACTCAATGCTCTAAACAGGATTTGAGTATGGTTTATAGCACTCGAAATCATACTCAAGTCCCTGCCATTAGGGTCGTATTTCCAGTACTTGTGTTTCCAGTGCAACCCTGACTTGAGCATTGAGTAGAGTTCTAGAATGCGACCCTTAGTCTTTAACAACTGCTTTGTATCATTTTATAAATGACCAGTTAATATTTAATGTTTCTTTTCTCTTTTTTTATTTTATTAATATGTCGTAACAGTTTTATTTCGTAACAAATACTTTTCATCAATTATGAGCGGAGCTTTGAATCTCCTTTTTATCATTCATCTGATTCCAGGTTTTAATGGATAACGCAAATGATGATATAGAGAGAGAAAAAATTAAAGGAGGTTATAAAATGATGGTAGACCCTAACAAAATGGGCGATAGATTCAAATTCATGGCGTTTTATCCTTCAGCAGCAGGGGAGATATTAGAGAAACATCCACCACTTGGATTCTCAGATTATGTTCCCCCATTTCTGAAACTGAAAGAAGATTCGGCCATTGAACCGGCGGCTACGACTTAATTATATACTAATACCATAGTTATTACTGTTAATTGTAGAACATTGTATTGTACTAAATTTGTTTATTATGTTTCATTTCAATTATATAAAAAATTGTGGCGCATTTATATTGTGGCGCACTTTACACCAGGTCGACAGGCAACCGCTGTCGCTTGTTCGCCGTAGGCGGCAAGCTCCCCGATATTAAAATTATTTAGTCATCTAACGACCGTAGTTCGCAGCCGAAATTGACCGAAGCGACTACATAGGTGTAAACGCTAACGACCGTAGTTCGCAGCCGAAGTTGACCGAAGCGACTAGGTGTAAACGCTACGGGCGACACGGTCTCACAGTCTTTTTCACGTCTTCGACTAGCGACGACAGTCGGCCGAACGGTGTCTGTGGCCGCGCATGCTGGGCAAAGTTGCCAATTTGTGGTGAATTCCGTAAACTGTGGGGATTGGACTAATGCGGAATTTATACATGTTATTATTTTTTTTTTTTTTTTTTTATTAAGGCATTGGCAAAGCCATCAGCCTAAACATGAAGTTTAATTATGTTTCTGTAAATATGGCCGCCACAAAGAGGATAGGCAATTTGAGGCGGCGTGCTTGGATTGACTCGGGATTCCTTAAAACGGGCCGATACGGGTATTTTAGTCCGAGATTCGTATAATTTCGCGTTTTAATCTTCGATTAAGGCACAATAGCACTATCCTATTCCACTTTAAACTAGATTGCACAAAATAATTGAAAGTCAAAATAAAAACGACACTTTTCCCTCCAAAAGGTCCAGAGCGAATTTTATACATGTTACATCTATTAATGTAACCATAGCTAATATATCGATAATTTCGTTTTTAATTTTTTTTTAATTTGGTAACATTGACTTACAATTATATTTGGTAATTAGTAAAAAATATGAATTACGATCATACATTATTGATATTTTGCATTACTCGTTTGTATAGAAACAAGTGTGCGATGCGTTCCCAAATTTATAAATAGTTTTTTGCTTGTTGTATGCGTTGATGTGGCAAAAAACAATGACCGAATTAAAAAATAATAATAATATAAGTTTTTTTCCGAGATAATTATGTGGGGAAGTTTTGGCCTATTATTTAGGAACTTTGTCAGCGATACCGACAGACCACTCAGTGTAAACAGCATGTCGACTGCGTCGCCTTCGATAAGGCGAAGTAGTCTTCCGAGTGCGGTAGGTAGACGACTTGGTGTAAACGGCGAGTGGACTGCGTCGTTTTGGCAGGGCAAAGTAGTCTGCCGAAGGCCCAGTGTCAATAATAATAATAATAATAACGCACACACTCAACTCAAATGCGGCCATTATTCTAGTGTGACCATACCATAATCGACTTTTTAAGACTTGTCGCAAAAATATTAATTCTTCGGTCCGCAGTGTAATTTTTCAATTTAATAACTTGTAAGATACATTTAACTTTGTACCTATATTAAACAATTATATCTAACCACTTAAATTGACTATCCCAAATAAGCTATGTCCATTAAAAACGAATTATCTTTGATTTGCCTTGATAAAAGCCAAAAGATTCTTGAGAAATTACAAGACATTATAGGGGAACTTGCAGTATTTTGGTTTGACTCGATAGTTTTACCATGTCTTACTGTCTACACAGGAATAAACTTATTCCAGTGGCACAATTTCTGAATCTCGAGAATTCTCAGCTTTAATCTAATTGCACCTAGAAAGTCGTGAATTAGACGCAATAATTTTAAAGGTGTTCAATTAATTTCAGTGATACGTACATTTGGAATAAAGTCATTCTAAGATTTTGCTACGAGATTGCTAAGTCCCACTTTAGTCCGTTTACGCGAAGATTATAAAATTACAACTATACGAACATAAAAATATTTTTTAGTTTATATATTGGATTAAATGTGAATTTAATAACAATAGTGCTGAAAACCAAAATTTAGCCAGTTCTCTGTAGTATTTAAAGAGAAATATCTCCATATAAAAATTGTGCAAAGTTAAATATTTTATTCTTCAATAATTCGTTTTAGACTTTAATTTAAGCTTATTTTCAGGATTTTATATGATCGAATGAGACCGTATAGCAAAACAGTTTTTCGAATTTCTCCTTCGTGGGTTCGCCTTAATATCGTTATTAGTCATTTTCATGAATCTACTTGGTTCAGCAGTACTGTACCTAACTCGTGCAGGCGGAAGGTTACTAGCTATGGCCAAGACCAGCAGTTCTATCTACGAATTAGAAAGATATATATATCTCATAATATAGGTTATACTTAATAATCTTACATATTTACTCTGGTAAATGTGTAAGATGAACTACAAAATTTAAGGCATACATTCAAAAGGTTAGGGCATTATAGAGGCTTGCCTGGATTCAATAATATTGACAGAGCCATCGATTGCACTCACGTTAAAATAGTGCACACACCAGGAGTCCAGCACCATGAGGCTTACAGAAATAGAAAATCGTACTTCTCAATTAATGTGCAGGTACTCTTACATCATTTATTTATCTACAAGTAGAAAATCTTACAAGATGTTTTTGAAGTACCTAGTTACTCAATTCTTTATATCAATAAAATTGTACATGATTTTACAGGCTATTGCAAAACCAGAGGGACAATTTTTAGACATAGTTGCAAGATGGGCTGGCAGTACTCATGATAGCAGGATTTTCCAACTCTCATCAATAAATATGAAATACCTATAGAGAGAGATATCATACTGGACTACTTGTGGGAGATAGTGGATATCCCAGTTTATCATACCTTTTGACCCCATTTCCTGCCCCTTCAAGCCCTGCCGAAGAAAGGTATAATCAGGTGCACATCCACACTAGAAACTGTGGAGAGGATGTTTGGCATTTGGAAGAGACGATTTCCTTGCCTTAATAGGGGCTCAGGGAATAAATTAGAGACAATGGCAAACATAATTGTGGCCTACGCTATTCTGCACAATTTATAAATTTTGGCAAGACACTTACTGCCAGAAGATGTTCTGCCCGAAGTGCTCGAGGATATTCAGTCTGGTGCAAATGTCCATGAAGCAATAAACAGTGGCACAATTGACGGTTTTGCCATGAGGCGGTCGATAGTTAATCAATATAATTAAGTTTTATTAATGGTTATTTGACCTCAAGGTCATGGCAAAACCTATTTTAGTCAACTAAAATAGGTTTTGCCACGAGGCGATCAATAGTTAGTCAATATAATTAAGGTTTATTAATGATTATTTGATTTTGACTAAAATGTTATAATTTAAACTCCTAAGTTTTAAGTGTAGCTTCAGTAATACAGGCTTTGCTTTGTTGATAGGCATATATTGAAATAATTCAATCACAAATTAACAAGTAAAATAAAGATAAAATATATAGATATGTATAACAATCGCGAAAACCTAAGAACTCGATATATAGATAAATATAGGTAACAAAACCTTTCCAAGGTAGGTTATTATTGGTTACACAATACCAATTAACAATTTGTTACTCAATACCAAGAAGACAAGAGTCGTATTCCAGAACGTGACTTAAGTATCGCCGTGATCATGAGGATCTTTTCAGAAACGAAAATTATAGCCTGTCAATCAAATACAGTAAATTAGTAATATTCGGCCAATTTTCTAGTCTAATGCTGGTAACATTAACGTAGAATCGAACTGAATGGTAATTTTCTGTCATAAACAAACAACATCCATTTGTTCGTTTGATGCCTTTCTTGTTCGTTATGATTAGGAATGGGGAAGA
The DNA here is from genome assembly GCF_003589595.1 of Hyposmocoma kahamanoa. Classification (NCBI taxonomy): domain Eukaryota; kingdom Metazoa; phylum Arthropoda; class Insecta; order Lepidoptera; family Cosmopterigidae; genus Hyposmocoma; species Hyposmocoma kahamanoa. Next base: position 48,046 of record NW_020653761.1, read on the forward strand.
CCTATTGATTGAAATCTTTTCACTCACAGAATGATGAGATGAATATAATTATATTTGTTTGATGTGTTCAACGGTTCAAAACTAAATTAAAATAAGTGGTTTTTGGTTCACATTGTCGTGATTATTTACAATTTTATTTACCGTTTGTGAAAAAAATTCGATTTTCAAATAAGCATGGAAGTACCACCAAGTCTAGAGACATCTAGTAGATTTTGGGAAATTATTTTTACCCAAATCTAGCTCACGTTCAGCTGAGTACAGCACTGAGTACTATTCAAGAATAAACGCTTAAGACTTGAATCAATGCTCAAGAAATGATTAATTGATTGATGATCACTGCGATACTTGAGTCACGTTCTGGAATACGACCCTTAATAAGCGATCCAGTTTAATATACAAGTCCGTGATTGCAATGCATGGCTGTTTCTCTTTGCCTTCTGAGAACCATTCTTTTAAGATTTAAAAACCGGTATCACATCGTTAATATAATTTAACCGGTTTTCAGTGAACAAGTACTACACTATACAGTCGATCATATTGTCCGATGGATGGATTTGCAATTTTATTTTTCTTGTGTAAAAAGCAAATAATCCTTTATTTTACGTAAACACACGACATTATTGTAAATTTCCGAACTTTTTGTGTTTGCTCGTATGGTATTCGCGAAGAATTTTTTTGTTTCCATCGTTGTGTGGTTTTTATCACGTTGTGATGAGATGTCAAATTTTCTGTGGACTTCTGCCAATGATCGGGAATTTTTTACATCTGTGAAAAATCTTTGATGATTTACAATTGAAAAACTAATGATACTTGACGACGGTTTGGTCAGTTGTAGCTGTTTATTGTGGTCGGAAGACTATAAGAATTGCATCCGAATGTTTGGATGATTAATCGCTTTCGAAAGTGAAGGTAAGATAATTTTTTCTTTTGTTGTTATTTCGCAAGTCTCGTTCGAGACGGTTTCTTTGTCAACAACGTGACGATTTCACTTTTAATCACGCCATTGGTTGCGGTACTCGTATAAACTTTGCTAACGATACATTTTGCGAGACATATTTTGTAAGGCACTGTTATCTAACAAGTAGGATTTTTAGAGCAATGATTTCTTGTGGTCCTTTCATTATAATTGGTTTCTATGTTGAATATCTAAATTAATTCATACAATCTGTCGTAATTGCTAATATTAGTAATAATAATTATTTGCCATATTCATCAAAAAATATAACCTCAAGATGATGACTTTAAAATTTTGTTTGCATAATAGTTTACGTCGAAATCGATAAAAACGAAGCAAGTAGCAAGTGCATAGTCTCTATTAATATGGTAGAATAAACAAGTGCAAATATTATACATTGTGCATTAAAAACTGCCTCCATGGTCGAACGGTTACCATGCCGGACTGCCACACAGAGGTCCCAGGTTTGATTCCCAGGCCAGGAGAAATATTTGTATGGCTTACATTTATTTCTCTTGGCTTGTGAGTTTGGGTGTAATTTATGGTTGTTTATGTATGTGTCCATAGCACCTGTGATACAGGGTTTCCCTAGTACGGGACCATGTTGAGTGTGTGTGATATTATTAAGTATAGTTTAATGTAAGGATCATTTAGATAACGTTTAATTAAGATAATACACATTAAAAATACAATTAATAAAACACTTTATTAGCAGTAAAGCCCTTTGTGAAACAGTTCATCCAGGCAAGAACTGCCACCTTGTCTATTTCTGCTGCCAAGCAATAATGTGAACGTAACTGCTTTCCAGTTTTAAAACGTAACAGTTTCTGGTGAAATTACAGGACGTGGGACATGTCAACTTTTGTCTCAAGGTGATGGGTGCATTGGCAGTGCACACCAGATCTTTGTGATTTAAAGCTCCAAACAGCATTAGAATTGATATCGACGCGACACCTCGCTTTCCGGTAGTTGCTCAACTTGTTAGTCCTGTCACTTGGTATGATAAAAAAAATTGTAATGGCTTGCTAAGTAGCAACTTCTTCCAGAACTGCCTCAGTGGCCGAACGATTACCGTACCGGATTGCCACGCAGAGGTCCCCGGGTTCGATTCCCGGGCTGGGAGAAATATTTGTATGGCCTACATTTATTTCTCTCGTGAGTTTGGGTGTAATTTGTGGTTGTCTATGTGTGTGTCCATGGCACCCGCGACACAGGGTTTCCCTAGTGCCGGGCTATGTTGAGTGTGTGCGTTATAGACATCCTTTTGGGTAGCAAATAGACATGATGGACGATATTGTATGTTGTACAAGACATAAAAATTTGCATACCAGTCTCCCCATAACATGGCAGACAATGTAGGGCTCTTGACATTTAATTCTTTCAAATGTGTTTTAAATGGTAGCATATATTGATAAAGGCTATATTTTATATTGAATAGTGAGCAAAATTTATTATAGGGTTTTAGTTTAGTTACATTCTCATCTATTCTAACATTTAACCAACTGCAACTGCAAATTCATAATATAGAGTGAGATCATCGGTAACAAAGTTATTGTTCTAATCCTACAGTAAAGAGTATTGATCAGAGTGTAGACAAATATCATTGTTCAAATAATCATTAATTGAAACCGTCTTTTATTACATACATGTGTTAGCTATAAGGTGGTTACATAATCTTAATTGAGCATGGGAACAAAAACCGCTAAGCCACATTTTGACTAATTTAAATGCATTATGGTAGTTTTTGTAAATTTCTACAAATAATTTATCCAACTTTTTTAAATGCACTCTCTGAACACAATGTGACAATAGAGCTCCTTAATAAAGAGTTCATCCAGGGAAGTACCGTCACCAAACCTATTTCTGCCACCACTGAGTAATGTGGTGGTGGTGAAAATACAGACACATGGTGACAACTTATGGTGACAGGAGCAGTGGCAGTGGTCCTCAGATCTTTGTGATTTAAAGCTATAATTGGCACTGCAACTTCAACTTCAACTTCAACTTTTGTGTCTATGGCTCCGTCGTTTTGCGCGACGATTTTGCCAATGTCAGGGTTGAAAGACATGTGGAGCGGTGGTGAGATAGATTGCCGGTTATTAAAATACTTCGGCGGTTTTTATTCACAATGACGGTTATATATATATTTTAATGACATTACAAAAATATAATTTGAGAGCTCATGTTATTTTCTTTCTTTTAGAAACATTGTAGGAAGTTTTATTTAGCGGGAAATAAAAAATAAAATCGATTAGTAAAACAAAGTTAGGCATCGTTTTCGTTCAGTAACAAACTTTTGACCGGTGTCAGCGTGGAAAATTATCATGGAGGATGGAGAAAGAAATAAAATTATACAAAAGATAATGGGAGAATACGGGAAGAATGAAGAATATTCTCATTTTTCTTAAAAATTAAGGCTGATCAGAAATGAGAATTTTTCTCCGACTCACATTGTTGGGACAGAAAATTATGAAATGAATGTGGTCGAGAGGCTAGTCGGGGCTGGTTACAGATTTATGTTATTAAGTTTTAGAAATTTGTATAAAGTGAATACTAGTGGAGAGTGTGCGTTGGCTAGGAAATAGTTGATATTTATTGGGCGAGGAATATTTTCGGGAAGCAAATCGTAAAGTGGGAAGCTTATTAGGGGGCAGTTAAAAAATAGGTGTTCTAGAGTGCCTTCCTCTAGTCCACATTCGCAGAGGGAGTGATCACGTACTTTAATTTTGGCTAGGAAAACCGGGGAGCAAACGTGACCCAGCCTCAGCCGGATAATCATTGATGAATAGGGTTTAGGTATGTGTTTGAAGCGGAAGAACCAAGGTTTGCATGGAATATTTGGTTGGAGATAGCCAAAGTGTTTACCTTTTAGTAGGAGCGATTTTTGGAAAGTTTCGTCCCAGCTCTTGAACAATTTTGGTTTGGCCGAACAACGTAGATCTCGGGAGAAACAGCCTGAGTGGTCCGGCAAGCCAGATGAGATAGCATCCTTTGCAAACCTATCAGCAGTTTCATTGCCGTCTATCCCTTTGTGTCCAGGGATCCAGGCTAAGGCTACGTCGATATTAGATGAGTGACAGTCAAATAATAGTTCTTTAATTTGAAGGGTGATATGGAAGTTATTTCTTGAGTGGAATGGTAACTTGATAATATCTTGCAGCCAGCTACGGCAGTCTGAGAAAATTATCGTCTTATTTAGTCGGTGTGACTTCACGTACAAGATGGCTTCCAGAATGGCGATAGATTCACCAGTGTACACAGTTCAGATAGGAGAGCATTTAAAGCTTAATAGTACACTGTACTTTGGGATCCAGACCGCTGCGCCGACATTGCCATCGTCCTGCAATTTTGAGGCGTCTGTAAAGATGGTGAGCCAGTCGTGCCAGTTATTGTTTAAGATCTTTGAAAATTCGTAGTTAGCATTGACAGAGTCTTTACAAAGACCAAAGTTGAGGATTACACGTGCCTGGAACGTTAGCGCTGCAAAAGGAATCTGAAATAGGGGGTTTTTGGGGATTTTCACAATAGGGGAAGGGAGGTTTTTCAAGATATTTAAGCTTTTAATTAATGGTGGGGCTTCCCTATGGGCCCAATAGGGTGATGAAGCGACATCATCAGACAGGTTTTGAAGTTTTTCTAATAGGGGATGATTCGAATAATGGGCGATGTTAAATAAATATCTGTCGCTCATGAACTGACGCCTGAGGTGTAATGGAGGATCGAGGCACTCGACTTGGAGGGCGTTTATAGGAGATGATTTCATGGCTCCAGAGATGATTCTTAAACATTTAGATTGAATGAGGGTGAATTTAGTCAGCGCCAATTTGCTACAGGGTTCTAGAATGAAGCTGCCGTAGTCGAAGTGGCTGCGGATTACAGCATTGTATAATATGTTTTGGTTAAATGGGTGAGAGCCCCAGCGAACGCCAGATAGTGATCTCAAAACGTTGACGCCTTTTTCAGCTTTATTACAGATATAATTCAGATGTTGGATTCCAGACAGTTTTGAGTCAAATATGATACCCAAAAACTTAGCACAATTTGAGATAGGGATTGGTTGATCGTTGACTGAAATCTCGAGAGTGGGTACGGCTCTTTTACGTGAGAAAATAACAGCGTTAGATTTGCTAGGGGAGAGAGTCAGGCCATGATCCAGAAGCCAAGTATGGAGGGAATTAAGAGCAGAGTTAATGCGAAACGAGGCCTGAAGAAGGTCCTTGGAGGAGATGTATGTCATCGGCGTATTGTAGAACGTTACAAAAACATGATACGGTTTGATCAAGGTTATTTGTATAAAGGTTATATAATAACGGACTCAGCACAGAGCCTTGTGGAAGACCTTGCCAGATTGACCTTGGAGTTTCCAATTCACCATTGACACGTACCGTGACAAACCTGGACATGAGTAAGCTGAAAATAATGTTAGTCAGCCTCACTGGAAGGCAAAGTTGAACCAGTTTTCGTCTGAGCAAGGGGAGTTGGACACTGTCGTAGGCAGCTGAAATATCTAGGAAGACGCCTATTGCGGACTCGTTCATAGAGAACGCTTGGCGGATGGCCGTGGAGAAAATACTGAGGCTGTCAAGGGTGCTCATGCCCCTTCTAAAGCCAAACTGAGTTCTTGAAAGGATACCCCTTTTCTCTACTATCCATTCTAACCTGTTTTTAACGAGGTGTTCGAATATCTTGCACAGAGTAGAGGACAGGGCGATTGGTCTGTATGAGCTTGAATGATTTGGATCCTTGCCCGATTTTAATATTGGGATTACGATCTGAAGTTTCCAGACAACAGGGACTGACCCACTCGAAAAAATGAGGTTCAAAATATCAAGGAATACTTTTTTAGCATGGAGTGAGCAGTTGATGATGAAGGAATATGGGATACCGTCGGCGCCCGGGGAAGTGTCTTTTAGACCGTCAAGAGCAGAATATAGGTCAGCAAGTGAGAAAAGGGAGTCCATACTGTCTGTGGAATTGATATCAGAAAAGGTTAAAAAGTTATCTTTGCAGGGAACGAAAGAGGGAGCCAGTTTGCTGACAAAGCCCGGGAGCCACGGGGCTGTGTCGTTGGAAGCAATATTATAATTATAGTTTTGAGAACGTCGATATGCGCTTAATTTTCTCCAGACGAGAGCGGGCGGAGTGCAGGGGGAGAGGGACTCACAAAAGTTTCGCCAACCTAACATCTTTTTTTTAGCTAACAATCTTTTTGACATTGCTGTGATCTTTTGAAAATTTAGATATTTCGGGAGCGAAGTTAGGTCCTCACAGAACTCACGCTCGGCTTCGTTGCGTTTTTTAATTTCTGCAGAACAGTCTGAATCCCACCAAGGCGGAGAGGAGATTCTGGACCGAGCGGAATTTTTAAGCGGAATAGAGTCGTTTGCAGCGGTTAGCAAGAGGGAAACGAACACATTGTACATCTCAAGAAACTTGGAGTTGTCGATATCTTGGATCTGGGTTTCCAGGTTAGCGTCGACGAGGCGGGAGAATTTGTCCCAGTCAGCCAATTTAACCCTATATTTGAGGAGGGGAGGGGGGTCTGGTTTAGGGGAAGAGATACGGTCTAAATATAATAATATGGGAAAGTGATCGCTGCCGTGAGAGAAGCTGAGAGTTTGCCAAGTTAAGCTGGCTAGTAAATCTGGGGAGGCCAGAGTGATATCTACGCAGCTCTTATTTTGTAGGGGAGAGACCCTACAAGTGGGTAAGCCGTCATTGCATACGCATAGATTCAAGTCATCAAAGAGGTTGAGAAGGGCAATAGAGTTAGAACAGCAATGGGTGGAACCCCAAAGAAAGTGGTGACAATTAAAGTCGCCAAAAATAATTACACTGTCTGCGAAGAAAGAATGCAAGATTGTCTTTATTTCAGAGATGATATTTAGGTTAGGGCGAGGAACATAAATAGAAATGAATGATATGTTTGTGGATTTGATAGCTACCATTTGGAAGCCATCATTATGAGGCGGGAGAGTAATTTGGGAAAACGGAATTTTGAGATCGACCAAAATGGCAGTACCTGCCCTGCCGTCGTCTCTGTCGTCCCGGAGGCACAAATAACCTGGTATTCGAAAGGTAGAGCCAGGCTTAAGCCAGGTCTCCGAGACAGCAAAAACGGCGGGCTGGTATTTGTTAATTAGGTACATTAATTCAGGCTTTTTATGTCGGATACTTTTACAGTTCCACTGAAGAAAATTGACCATTTTGTTTGATGAGGGATATAAAAGATTATAGTACAGGGAGGACATTGGGCGGTATGATTTCGCTAAATCTGGAGACTATATTAATTAGAGAAAACAGTAGTAGTTCGATCAGGTTGTCATTGGGTGAGGGCGAATGGGTTTTCCCTCGGGGGGGATTCAAAGCGCACCCATTAGGTAGCTCAGATATAGGGGTACGGGAAATATTTTGTACTTCAGCGTCATAGGTTCTGGACACAGAGGGGCGGCGAGGACAAACTGTGATTGGGAATTTATTATGAAATACAGAGGATCTATGGGTTTCATTAGTTGATTGTCGAGCTGTGGTAGATGGTTGGTATAGTGGAGAAGCGGGTTGAGAGGTCGCTCTAGACGTTGGGCTGCGGGCAGTCTCAGCATAGGAAGCTCGGACGGGTCGGAAGCGAGTAGCAGCTTCTGAGAAGCTGATGTTCTCCTCCGACATAACGAGCTTTATTGCCTTTTGACGAGCGTGCTCTGGGCAGATGCTATCAGTAGCCCTGTGGGAGCCTCTGCATAATAAGCAAGAGGATTCGTCATCGGGAACAGTACAAGCTTCGCCTGAGTGTGCTTGAGCGCATCTGTAACACCTGGGTGCAGATCTGCATTGGTCAGATATATGGCCGAATCGGCAGCATTTCCTGCACTGAATAGTTGGTAGTTTGTTGATTTCGACGGCTACTGAGGTATGGAAACAATAGACTTTCTCAGGTAAGCGTTGACCCCGGACAGTCATAACTACTGTTGTAGTGGGAATCCATTGCGTAGTGTCGTTTAGGCTAAGTTTTCTACTCAGTCGCCTAAGTTTTATAACAGGGCCGCAATTACTCGAGAAGGATAAACCGGAAAACAATTCTTCTAAAGACCAGTCCGCAGGGATGCCCCGCAGGACTCCCATACGGCTGACGTGAAATTTTGGGATCTGCCTCAGAAAGTTGTCGTCGAATGTTTTTGCCAAAAAAGTGTTCGCCTCTTCGGCTGATTTAAATTCAACTGCGATTTTATTACGACCTAGAGGTTTAACACCTCCGTCAACAATTCTTTTTGTGCCAAGCTTATGTAACAACTGGGCCAATTTGAGAACCCGAATAGAGAGACCCGATGCTGGGCCAGACTCCTCACGCGAGATGTGGACTATGAAGGGTCCAACGTCCTGCGAGGAGTATGCCAGGTCGGAGTCGCCATCAAATTTAGGATTGACGAAAGTGTTTTGGATGGAATCGGACGGGCGGACACTTTTTTTAGCAGAGTCTTTGTCTGGTAAGTGGCTGGGGGCAGGACGCTTCTTGGAGCCTAATGTTTCCGTGTCCATGCTTTGTGATGCTGAGAAGAGTGGTTGGGATGGGTCATCCCAAGCAAGTGAGAATCTGAGGCCGCCCCCATCAGGGGGCTCCTCTTCGGTCATAGCACTAAAAAGTTTTGTACTAACCCTGCTTTCCAATTTGTTGGGGATAGATAACCGTCAACAGTGAAAACAGCAAAATTGGAATGATTTTTTAAACTATAACCTCAACGATTTTCAATACTACACGAGCTCACCACCGGCTATCAACACACGAAAAACCGTTTGAATTGATAAAATCAAAATATACGAATTTTCGATAATTTTACGTCGCCCATCACGATGACAACCATAGACCAATTTCGGCACTGCAACTGTTTTGGACGGGTGTGACACTTAACACCTGGCGCACTACTTGTTCATCCTATCACTTGATATCATGAAAAAACAAAATTACAATCTAAGTTTATCAATTTATCAGTTTTTATTCTGAAGTTCCTCAATTGTAATACTTTTTTTAAATATAGTGTTTTTTTTTAAAAGGACATTATGGGGAAATCTGTAACCATAGAAGATACAAGGAAACTGTCTTAGGAACCAGTAAGTCTTTTTGTGAAAACAATTTTGGCATAATATATTTTTTGGTCACTTGTCCATAAAAAGGATAAAATTGATCAAAATTTTTTTAGTGCTGATTGACACAATTTCATGAAGGCATCATTTGATTGTATATGACGAAAAAATCGGGACAGCACAAGTTTTTCTGAGAGTTCGATCTTTGTATTAATAATGACTACTACTGTTAATTTATTCGATAATATAAACAAATACATAACAGAAAAAAATCGCAAATTTGGCAATATTTTAATATCATTGCTGTTTTTTTGTTGTGCCGAATGCAAATTTCTCGCGGTGGAGAAGGAACAAAAGCAATTAAAAAAAATACAAAATACAAAATAATTTATTTTACAAATGAACTTGTGCAGGCACATTACAATTTAGTTACGACAAAGAAACAGGTAACACAACTCAATTGTAGCGTATATCGCTTACAGAGAATTTCCTACGATTCCTGCACTAGGCAAAACCTGTCTCGCAGGTAATCAATAAAAACATTGTTACTTTCTATTATTATTAAAAAGTTTTTTTTTAAACATATTTTAAACACATTATCAAACAAACATATTACCAAAAATTATTATTATTATATAAGACATTATTTTATTTTATCTTATCATATTTTTATATTATTATATTAGATTATATATATATTGTATAATGTATAATATTCATTCTATTTTCAGTTCAATACCAATTACCTTATACATACATACATTTATATAGGATGAGTGTGTGTCTTTATGACATTGTGTGTGTGTATGTGTGTGTGCGTAAGTGCGAGGGTGTGTGCGTGCGTGCACGTGTATGAATTAAGGATTGAGGCAGTGAACTAGCGCACCTCCTTTAGCAAGTCCTCTATTTCATTGTATGTCAACGTGCGTAGCAACTTATTGACCCTATGCTTAAGTTCCGAATTTGAGCAGAGCTTGACGCTGTACAAGGTGTTAACTCTATTGTATATGTACGGATGCAAGAATTTTGGAAATCTTCTAGCGAAGGTGGAGTGTATAGCTGGTAGATGAAGTTTAAAAAGCCTATTTTCGAATAACTTACAATTTTTTTTAATTACATTATTCTTTGGCTATATTAAAATTTCTGGTTGTTATAAGTATAAGCCAGGCACTTGATACGCCCTATATTATTTGGTGTCTTTAATTTCTTTGTGATCGGAAAGCTGGTCTCGTTTATGAAAATAAATAGAACCAACTTTTACCACTTCATTATTTTTCCAATATTCGTATACCAAATGGTGCATCATAGAGAAACTTTTAAATATTATATAACATCAAAACTGTGCCAATATTACTATGTACTTTTCTACCTATGATGATGAATAAAAATGTTGTTATTGTTATGGTCTTTGTTGATTGTTGCAGAGCTGTTAGTCGGAGATGAGCTCGCCACCGCCGGTACAGTTAGAAGTGGAAGTAGGTGACGAGCCTATGGAGGAAGACGCTGCCGACATGATACCAGCTGACAGGTATAGCGCAGTTTCATACTGTTCATTAACATTTTAGTAAGCACGGACGCCTGGGAGTCTACTCCCGCTCCGTCTGACATCCGTCCGAAACAATTATGCTGTCAAATAAGTAATACTCGACCAAATGGAAAAGTCGCATAATGCGAATGAAGCTTCATAATTGACAGTGCCTTCTTGATTTGGTCGTGTATTCATTATTTCACAGTAATTGTTTCAGACTGATGTCTGACGTTGTTTCGGATTGATGAAAACATTTCCTAATTCGTCCTTGGACTATGGAGTAAAAAGTATGTACATATAATGTAACTCGGCGCGTTTCGCCATTGCGCTCCCGCTAAACATACAACACACGTTTAATACAGACGAAGCGTACTGCCAAATAGGATCCAACCCATATTTCCGTTCGATTTTCTATTTCTAAGTTTTACCATATTGTTAAATTTATTTCCAACTTACAGCTGTCACTATAGGCTGTACCTACTACGATCGTCTAAACATAGCAAATCTTACTTAATGACTTTTAACTTAAATTATAATGATTCAATTCATTAATATAATGAATCTTCAAGAAGCGGAACAAATACTATTGTTTATGCCAATCCCCTTTAATTAGTTACTACATACTAAGTGTTGCTTAATTAAAAGAATTGTAATTTCAATATAATAATAATAATGTAAGACCAAGACAAGACAAGACCAGTCTTGGTCTCGCATCGGTACACCTGGTCTTGTACTGCACACTCAGACTTGATCTCGGTCTTGCTGCGAGAGTTTCGCAAGTCTTGCAATTATTTGTTAGATATGTAAATTACGACGCCGATTATCGTAAATCGCACCTGCGAATAACCTTATTATAATGTTTGACGATGACCGGTATCGTACAAATCCATTAATAACAATTCTTAACTAACAAACATACTTTAGACAATTAAAAAGATGAGTGAAGAGAGCGTAAAAAAATTTTACGTGTTTGCACAGAATTAATTTCAATTTATTATCAGTCAACGGCATATCAACCTATCCAAAAATTATAAGTTTATTCAATCGATATTAAACTCAATGGGTTCGGCTTTAAGTTAAACCTCTGTTGTGGAAGTTTTACATTTTGGAATAAGCTGTTGTCTGTATGTTAGCGAGACATGGAAAATTAAATGAAATTTATATGGCATTGGATAAAAAGATGTGTGGAAAGCAAATGTAGAAATGTGTCATATTTTACAAAATAAGGTAGTTTGATGAATGTCACTTCGTTTTGTTTAGTTTTATGGGAACTATCACTGTGTAGTTAACGTTTATGCAGTCCAATAAAAGAGTACCTATTATAATATACTTATTATTATTTCAAATACAGTTAATAATAATAATGTACCTAACGTCACCATCGCAAATCCTTGCGAGGACTAACTAAAGTGTTCGGCTACATTCCGTGCACCTCTGAATTAATTTTATTCTTTGGAACACCGGCGGCTCTTTGCAAGAGCTCGGTCGCTCAAAGAGCGATGTCCACGACGCTGCGACACTTGCCGCACCGCCTTTTAAGAAGGTGGTCTTTTTGGAAAATTAACTAGAGTTATGCATATACGTGTGCCGTGTTATAACTTTGGAAAATAAAGTTTCATAACATTTCAACTAACATCATTGTAAATTGTAGAAATTGTTAAAATAAAAAAGTTTTTAAAATATATTATTCATCTCTTATTACGACCTGCAATATACCTAAATTTCTTTAAATTTAGACATTTATGCTACTAATACACATTTCCGTCGATGTGCTAGACTAAAGGTTGGTCACGAATGCTGAACTTCTATAAAATTGTCATTTTGAATGTAGTAATAATGGATGGGTTAAATCTTCTATGTAAATTTGTAATCGTCACAGAGTTAACTATACCATATTTGTACAATTTTTTTAACCACTCTTAATGTATAAAGGTTTTAATTTTTTTGAGATATCGAATTTGGCATAAACCATTGTTATTTAATTACTAGACGCAAATTATAAACATAGTAATTACAAATCTTTTGATAAATAATATTTATCAAAAGAGATCCCACATTCAGATTATCAGAGACTTCGAACGAATTTGGACAAGACTAAGGTCTTGTTCAATGAGCTCGTAATCCCGGAGCCGATCTCGATTAATGGCGAAACGCTCGAAGTTGTCTGAGAATATGTCTACCTTGGACAAACCCTGCAACTAGGCAGAGAAAACTTCAAGCGTGAAATAGCTAGGAGAGTGCAGCTGGGTTGGGCAGCATTTGGTAAACTGCGTCATATCTTCTCGTCACCACTTCCGCAGTGCCTAAAGTCCAGGGTTTTTAACCAATGCGTCCTACCGGTCATGACCGGATATGACGGTCAATCTGGCTCACAGACTACACGTCGCTCAGCGAGCTATGGAAATGTCTATGGTGGGTATCTCGTTAAGGGACAAAGTCCAGAACGAAGTTATCTGGCATAAGACTAAAGTTGTGGATATCGTCCAGAAATGTAGCAAGCTGAAGTGGCAGTGGGCTGGCCAAATCTGTCGCAGAACCAATGAGCGATGTAGTAGACGGATTCTCGAGCGGTGACCACGTCTCGTCAAACGTAGCGTAGGACGTCCCCCTGCAAGATAAACCGACGATCTGAAGAAGGTCGCGGCTAGTGGTTGGATGCAGAAAACGGATAATCGGGCACTATGGCGTACACTTGGGGAGGTTTATGTCCAGCAGTGGACTGCAATAGGCTGATTGATTGATTGACTGATAAATAATAGTTCTCTAACATTCGTAAAATTAAGGAGCAATGATAAAAGATAATCAAAAATCTTTAATGCTTACTATCTGGAAATTGCCATTCTGCGGGTTATATGCATAGTATCTTTAGTATCTTTATAAGATATCACCGACCGACGGCAAATAAAAATAACTATTGCTTCTCTTTCAAATTACACAAGCATTCAATCGCATATAAGAGATAGAGCATAATTGACTGCAAACCACAGTGTTAAAATTTGCTATATTTGATAACGCTTGTTTTAAATGAATAAGGCTGTGTTTGAATTAGTAGTTTTATGACAATCTTGGTAGGTTATAATTTTAGGCATAAAATGCGTAAAAGAATTCCGTTCAAAGTAAATGCGGGACCTTCTTGTTCTTGCCCAAGTCTTGCAGGGTCGGTCTTAGTCTTGCTACAATTTGGTGGTCTTAGTCTTGCTACAATTTGGTGGTCTTGGTCTTGCATTTTTGCAAGATCTAGACTGATTTTGGGCAACACTAACCGAGATATAAAACGAGAGTAAGAAAAAAACAAGGTATACCGAACCCGTAGTATCAGTAGATAAACTTTATCGGTCAGGAAATCCAATGGACAACAATAACATATTTGTTCATTCTGCTTTGTGAAAAAACTCCCGAGGCATGTGTAGTTGGCGTTAAAAAAAATAAACGAAATTATATTATTATTAAAAATATATATACGAGTGTCTCTCAACGGTGAACTATTGTGATTTTTTAAATAATAAATAATATTAAAAAAAATTTAGTACACTTTTATAATTTGTGGTCATAATTAAAGTTTTTCTAGATTGTGTTTTGTTTGTACGATATTGTGTGCTTCCGACATGCGGCATTTAAAAAAGTGCGTCATGATGCTTATTAAAATAAAATATGTGACCCAGAAGGAGAATTGTTTAAATATCGTATGTAAATTTAGTATTCATTCGGCGACTAAAGACACGGTTCTCTAGATGACCGATTTTTGGTATTTGCTGTAACTTCCATACTGTCTAAATTGAAAAGACGAATTTGTGTTAATGTAACGTGAAGTGAACTGGTAAATAAAATGTTGAAAAAACTTTGTATGGCTTGTTGCCGATCGGACATAGATGTGCCGAGCTTCGATGCTACAGATATGACTAACGAAACTAATCAATGGTAAGCTTCTTACGTTAATTTTTTTATAGTCTCAAGCAACGGGGCTTACATGTCGTGCGCCTGATCGTAAGCGATACGCCTATCTTGACAGATAGTGCCACACATAGCTTTAAATCGCAAAAATTTGAGGGGCACTGCCACTGCGTCCGCCACCCTGAGACGTAAGTTGACAAATCCCATGTGTCTGTAACTTCACCAGCATCCTTACCCTTCAAAACCGGAACACAGTAATGCTCGCATTATTGCTTGATGACAGAAATTAGTCCCCTGGACAAACTTTTACACAAAGGGCTCTACTGCTACTAAATGATAATAGAGAACAATACGCATGTTTAGTTGAACATTTTGGTACACAGAAATATGTGTTTAAATGCAAATAATGTACATATTGACGATAATGAACTTGAAGGCTCGAGGTTGGATCGAGAAGATTTCGGATATATAATACGTAATTATGTATATATATATGTTGTAGTAAGAAATAAAAGGGGAGACGTTGAGGGAAACTCCCTCGTCAATAATTGTGTCAGGAATTGTTTGATAATTTGTCTATACGTTCTTCGTCATAAATTCGTTGGGCACTGCGATGAATAATAAAGTCAAAATAGTTAAAATTAGATCCAAAACGACCTGTCAAACTGCTTCCCCGCCGAAAAACTCACGCCATTCGGTGTTACCCGGTCTAAATAGTAACTACAGCCATTGATTAATCAAATAAACTAAGTACTCGATGTCACGATAATCAGTAATCACTATTTTAATAACGCGCCATTATATACATATTTCTAAGTAAACTTACTTTTTTTAAATAATTATTTGGGTAATTTTCAGGTCAGTTTTTTGTATCGAGTTCTTAGGTTTTCGCGATTGTTGCACATAGGAAATGAAACTATTTTTCCGGATTTAAATCGCGTATATTTGTTTTTTCAAACAAACCGACGTTTGTTTCGGGACCTGTTGTCGGATCTTTGCTTTTGGTATTTATTTGGTTTTTCCTCAAATATTATTATTTTATATTATTATTGAGGCTGCGTTTCAGCGTCATTATTAAGTTATACAGATAATGCTGAAATGGGACTAGTTTACATACAATGCTGTTTGTTCAGCTATTCCCAATAAAGAAATATTGTGCCAATGCCACGAGAGAGTAGCATGTTTATATAGACATACAGTTAACACGGCTTTTACATTCTGACAAACGCTTATAACGTATTTATTAGGCTATCTCAAACCTGCCAAGCTGTTATTTGGCCACTGAATTACATTGTATTCTTATGTCTTATGTCGGATATCATCATCGAGTTAATTCAAAAGTTTATCAGTTGATTGTGATAATTAAAATTTTGTTCTAATGCTACGCAATTACCATTCTGATTATCTTTGATATGACCTAGATTTTTTTTTGTAAACATAATTTTATATGCCTTGCAATAAGGCTCTTATAGGCTCCTCTGTAAGGGCGCATATTGCTTAGTGACAATTCTAAATGGTCTTGACTGATTTTATACGGGAAATGTTTTATATCCTGTAATACCTTACTTTGTTGTTCTTGCTTTTTGGACATAGTAAATATAATTGGTTTGCGCTTTGTATATAGACCAAGAGTTTTATGATCACTTCTTCTATGAGTACTCCTTTTGTATTTTCGTTGAGCTGAAAGTTTCCGTTCAGTGGCTTCTTATACCGTAGTTAATTTTTGACATTTTAGCTAGTTCTAAATGTTTTGTTACTTATAATGTTGTACCACCTGAATTTTTATCTTTATTGTAGTTTTTATCGTTATAACGATATAATATGATATTTTCATTGTTTACTTTATATAATAAATAAACCCAACAGTACACGATTTGTATAGATAGTGATGCTAGTTTATCGACGAGTATCGAATCCTGGACATAGGTAGAAGGCGAGCGCTCTCTCAAATGTGCTACGGTGTTATTATTTTACCTTTGCGTAGTAAGTAGCATGTTTCACGTGGTCAGTGACTTGTCTGGCTCCTGGCCAAGTCTCTGTTCCCGGACGGGACCTTGCGGCGACATTGAACCCATTATGCGAGGCCATATGTATACACAACTATCTTCATAGTAATTTCTATTATAGAGCGACACAGTTGCATATTGCTAAAAATTTTGGTTTTTTGTTTATTTTGAATTTTTTGGTACTAGTAACTTAACGGTTTAATTTGATGTCATTGTGTTTTACATTTTTTTTATTGTGTTTAAACTGTCGTAGCTACGGTCCACCTTTAGGGTTAGCACGATAGGGCGCGACTTGCGCAAGAGCAACATAAAGCGCGCGATTGCTATGCGTGAATAGCAGTATCTTTCGTGTTATGTCGTTCCCGCGCAAGTCGCGCCCTATTGGGCTAGCCCTACTGATGGGAAGTGATAATTTTTAATAACCACAAACGCTTTTGCTGCCGTGGGATATAGGATCTTACGTCACTTGAAAGAATTAAGGACACACTATTGCGCTGATTGTTTTCAACCTTCATTTCGGAAGGCAGCAGTACTTTGCCTAGGTGCATTGTTAAATAAATAATTATTTCTACTGTAATAGATAAGAACCAACAACTTTACAAGTCAAGGTATACTAATGAGCAATAGATCTCCTTCTGAAACCGTAGCAGTAGAACTCCTTGAGAAGTCGTCAAGCAGTAACTGAACATTACTGCGTTCCGGTTTTAAACGATATACTATGTATAGGTGCTGGTGAAAATTACAGGCATATGGGACTTATCAATTCCTTAATTTTCCCCCGATAAACTTTTATAATCCCCCGATAAACTTTTATAAAGTTTGGGGGAACCTTAATTTAATTGATTCTGTATTGTTTTGAAGAAATAAATATAAAAAAAAAAAAAAAAAAAAAAATTATGTCTCAGGGTGACAGGCGCAGAGCAGCGCCATACTCTGACGGGGACAATAGGGCAGGACCTCTCGCTGCCGGGCGTGGTTGCCGCCATGCTCGGTAGCGAGGAGTCCTGGGAGGCGGTGGCCTCCTTTTGCGGAGAGGTTATATCGCAAAAGGAGGTTGCGGAGCGGGTGCGCGAGGACGCGGCAGACGCGCACCCGCTTCGGCGCAGACGTACGGGGAGAAGGCGAAGGCAGTTTGCTGCTCGCCTGATCACCTAGTGCGCGGTAGCGGGCTCTGGACAGGGGCTCCGGAGCCTGCATTGCACGACCTCACTCGTCTGCGGGGCGAGGTAAACCCGGGGGGGTTTTAGTGGGGTAGGCCCGCCAGTCTGAAGGGAGAGTCCCCACATAACCCCTAAGTCTCCCTAGGCTCAGGGGTATCTATAAAGATTTCGCCCCCGTAAAAAAGGGTGACAGGCGCAGTGGCAGTGTCCATTGGATCTTTGCTATTTAAAGCACTGAGTGGCACTGCTACAGTTATGGATAGGCGTGTCGCTTACCACCAGGCGCACGATTTGTTCGTCCCGTCAGTAAGTATCATAAAAAAATATTTTTATGATATTACATATTTTTGTCGACTTTTAATTACTTTGACGATAGCTAAGAAGACTGTGCGTTTAGACGAGGAGATCACGGGTTCGATTTCCGATAGGACCAATTTAGGAAACGAACTCCTGAGGTTAATTTCGTTGCTCTTGTAGTCATAAAACAGGGAATTCCTGATTTTGAAACCGAGTTAAATATTGGTGTGGTTGTCAAAAAAAATACACAGTAATTAAAAATAAAACGGTATTGGTATAAATACGGCACGTACGTAGGTACATTGTTTTCTTTATGTAACTTTCTTTTACGAGCAAGTACCGAACAAGTTGAAATGCCTTATGGTTAAATGTTAACTTTTAGGTCTTTGGTATTTATTAAGTTAAAAGTCTTACTAACAATGCCAGTGGTCTTTCTGGTTCTTCAAGCGCGTTAGTCCGAAATCGAGTTCAGTGCGAATAATCAGAATTTTGCTAGTCGCAAAAACACATTTCTTATGTATCCTCATTTTTCGTCTTGCTGTCTCAATAAGAAATGATGCCAACAAGAAAATAAACTCCCACATACATACCAACGGCGTTAGTAACGAAATATCTTGGTCGCCGGCCGTTAGTCTATTTTTCGCAAGTAACGGCGGCGTTACGATTCCGTACAACGTTCATATTAACACTTCCTGTATTTTTAAATGCTTGTTTCAAAAACTACTAAACCGATACTGATTTAATGGTACTTGTTTAAAGCTGAAGTTGAAATTGTTGATAAAACCTAATCTGTATGCAACCTTAGTGGTTGAGACGATATGTGTACTACCGACTCCGGGATTAGAATGTTTAAGGAAACCCAATCAGTTATGAGAAAAGAAAATGACAACGTATATATTAAAAAAAAAAATATTTATAGCCTTATTAATCAGCACTAAGCTGATTAATAAGAATAATAAGATAACTGATATAATATAAGCCAACTTACCTACTAACTTATCTAACACAGAAGCATTGTATGACATGCTTATTACTTATTATTACTCAAATTTCTATATTTTTTTGACTCGGTACCTTTAGCTTGTCCCAAGACATAGGTCTCTTCCAGAGATTTCCATTTCTACCTATCTTTTGCTATTTACCTCCATGCTCCTCCAGCAACATATTTAAAATCGTCTTCCCATCTAAAGTATGGTCTCCCTTTCTTCCTTTTCCCTTTCTTGTAAAGTAAAGCTAACTACAATTAAAAGTACATAAAAGGCTAAAAAAGTCACAAACATAATAAAACAACAGAAATGGCATTGGACAGGATACATGATGAGAGAAAAACTCGACAAGTAGACAAAAGATATTGTAGAATGGTACAACATACGTATACAAAACCAAAATTAAATTAAAGTCGCTCTTGATAATTGGATGCTAATGCAGTGTAAAAGCCTTCATGGACTTTCTTATAAGATGACGTAAAAGAGCTGGTGAACTCTTCTATAATGTACAATACATTTTCCAGTTAATTGTGTGTCTGTTTTTGTTAGTTATTAGAGAGAACTAATTTATTAGTTACACCCCAACGGAGTATGTTTGTGTCCTGTATCTTGCCTGTACTAACATTGTTTGCAATAAATAGATAAAATAATGTGCCTTTTTTAAGACACTCTTATTCCTAGACTTGAGCGAGAAAGACGTTGTCGTTGAGGCTCATTGCACGTTCCGTACATTATAGAGGGTTAGAAAAAAAATGTTGAAGAACACTTGAGGCGAAATGGTATGATATCATTGATTTCGCGTACGTAGCCTTTGAATCGTGTCAGCTAGACGCGGAGAAATTCATTGCACGATATTTAAACATTTGTCTTTCACAAATAAAATGTACTCTCTTAGGGCTCGTTCCTATTATATCGTGACGAAAGATAGTCGTGCAGTTTAAACGTCGTTCACGACTTTTTTGACGTTACGACCACAGACTGTCGTGACAAGGCGGCTGCCGTGAACGAATAAATTGTTGTCACAATCTAGTGGGCACAGCTAGACACGACAGTCGTTCAACGATAAAATAAACGTCTACGACACAGTCACGACAGATAGTGATGATATTTGGGAACAGACTAGACGTGACAGAGACTCGTCCGACAATAAATAAAAAGTTACTAAACAATGGGAATGCGCCTTTACTGTAAAATAAGCTCGTCTCCTGACGTATTTATTGCGGAATAAGGGAGAACAAATTTCATTGAAATGTCTCAAATAACAATCGACTGAAACTGATTTTTCTCCGTAGATGAACGTAGTAAAAATGAAAATTTTGCGAACCTTCTGATTATTTTCGGGCCCCATAGCTCACTACCGGTATCTTCTGCTTTCATTATCGATTAAAAAATAAGTCTAAAGTCAAAAAGTTTTTAACGTTGCAAAACCGTTTTTCCGTGTGATCGAAATACGTCAAAACGTTTATTTTGGGTCTCGCCTTAAACAAATATTTTTGATTTGCAACGATTCAAAATGGACTTTATTGAATTATTCGAATCTCTTAAATTTCAATGGTGCAAGATTTTGAGAAGCCTTCTTTGATTGCAAACCGCAAAGCCACCACATTCAAACTGTTCTGATTTCAGCGACATGTTAAACTCTTGAACACAATGATCTTAATCTTTGCTTGAATATAAAATTTTGTATTTATAGATATGTATTAAAAATAAAATATTTTTGAATCCATTGTGTTACTAACGAATTAATTGATTATTATCATTCAATCTTGGCTTGGACTTAGCCATATTCATTGCCGGGCGTGTTTTAGATAGCAAGATATAGGTACATGTATTTAAACTCCGAAGTATTCAGCCAGAGCAAAATAGGTCAGCAAAGTTATTTATACAACGTTCTCGCTTTTCTCACGGGTTAACAAATTGGATTTTGGCGTTTTTCCCACCTTAGCAAATGTATACTTTACTAACACGCGTAGATTCGCTAATTTCACTTGTGTAGGTAGACGGATGTATTCAGTTCATGACGACATTATTGTAATGTCGAGTCTTATAGCACTTTCATTTAGCTGTTTCAAGAACAGTGGCCCAAACCAAAATAGTTCATTTTTGTATTTAGAATGTGCAAAATAATAGCGTGACTTCATGAGCCCCTAATTTTTCATCGATTTCTTAGCCTATCTTCCGATTGATTAGGTGTTTTTTTAGATAGGCCGCCATTCTGTAAGACTATACTTTTTTATATATGTTGACTAGTTTGTTATTATTATTAATACAAAGATTGGTCCGGCTAGATTCAAACCAGCAAACCGAGCCAGACGCTTGCTAACTAAGCCACGGAACGAACTAGCGAACCTCACGAATTTTTCAATGTGCTTGTTGCAAATCTTTGTTTAAAAAATATTGTCTTTGACTAGTTGTTTTATACATATATCTTGGGGCTCCTGAGGTCTAAGTTCTCCAGTGCCGTCATCCAGAATGGAAGCTTTACAGATTCTCAATTTGTCTGCTAGATTTGCAGCATTATAGTTAAACTTCGCTTGATACGAGCGAGCCGACGACACCCCGTAGCTATAAAACACACGTTTAGTTTTACCCTGTTTACCAATTGTGAATGTGAATGAATTAAATGTGAATTCTCTTATATTGGGTTGATGATCTTGTTTTATTAAGAAGAAAATGATATTGGATTATGTTGTAGTATCTTGATTACGGTAAATGACAGACGGTCGATCGTTATATACATGGGAACCTACCCTTGAGTCCGAAATACAGAAGTATCATGTTGTCATGGAAGTAGATATTTGTTGGTTTCGCGCAAAGAATCCATCTTTATCGAGTTCTTAGTTTTCGCGATTATTACACATAGGAACTGAAACTATTTTTCCGGATTTAATTATAAATTAAAGTTTGTTTTAATATAAATTAAGGTTTGTTTGAAAAAACAAATATGCGCGATTTAAATCCGGAAAAATAGTTACATTTCCTAAATCCATCTTTAGCTAGGCGGTCCAACAAGATATTTTTGGGTTTTTGAAGAACCCTCGCCATCATCATAGCCTTTTTAAGTAGCTGTAGAGCTCCTGGTGAAAAAAGTTCTTACAGTATTCCGGGAAGTACTACCATACCTATTTTTGCCGCCAAACAGTAATTTGAGCATTATTGCTTTCCGTTTTTGAAGGGCAAAGGGTCAAAGGGTACTGGTGAAACTACAGGCACATAGGACTTCAGCATTTTGTCTCAGAGTGATGGGTGCAGTGTCCTCAGATCTTTGCGTTTAAAGTACTGAGTGGCACTGTAACTATTATGGGCAGGCATGTCGCTTACCGCACGCCTTGTTCGACTTGTGTGGGTCCAACGCTTGCTATCAATAAACATTGACCTCCTCCAATTTGCTAAATTTCGCTCGATCCACAGCTTGTCGTATTAATTTCCTGCCAGCAGTCTTGCGCAGAACTATCTTTAATTAGAAATAATGCCACCAATTCAGGGTCCAGAAGTAGATTTATCAAAAAGCCTATAAAGTTTCCGAATTTTAATTATGTCATTATTATGAGATTAAGTATTAATCTTTACAAAAGCCGAATAATAACAGTATTTTTGAACGGAAATTGGATTTGGTTTTAAAGGTGTCGGTTTACGCAAGAAATGAGTAAATAATATATTTGTTTATCGTCGTACCATTTGCACAGATGGTTCTGCGGTCTAATTAATAGTAGGTAATAAGTTTTAAAAGAAAGAAAAAACAACCAAATTCCGATTTTGCATGTGCCTTCGAATCAGATTAACAAATAAGGTCCGTTAATTTAAATGAGACGTCTCCTATAATTTCGTAGTTGTTGGTGATGCTGTTGTCGGCGATGCTAGTGATGTTTTATTTCTTCATGTGACTACATGGGGCGGTATTAGCAACTGTAAACTCATGGTAAATGTACAGTAGTTTGTTGTTGTCATAAATACAAAGGGCGAGCACAAAGAAAAATTCCTTCGGTCTGACTGAACTCGAACCAGTGTCTGTTGCCATGCCGGGGCCACCAGTCATATAACCAACTGAATAACATACCGAATAAAAATTTTCTTTGTGTTTGATTTTTGTATCAATAATAATACCAAACAATATATGAAAAACATAGTGGTATAACATCTTGATATCCAATAAATAAATATTACAAATTTCAATGCCTAACTTGATCATACTACTTACGTACTTCACTATACATTATCCATTATGAGTCATAATTATGACCATTTGCACGAGCTGATCATGTAAGTGGCAAGTAGAAGTATATTCCTTGGCATGTTTGGTAATTGATGCATCACCTTTGGACATGTCATACTCATCAAGTCAAGTAACGTATATAACTCCTACATAACACTTAGACATTAGTCGAGTAAGCTTACCTTAACTAAAGATTACTTATGAAATTGTTTTTATCATTCGTATACCCTTTATGAAACACGTGGAAACTGTTATTACAATCTGTAAGTGATAAATTAGTGATTAAATTCAGTAAATACTTTCACTAGTACTTTGTTAAATTGATAATTGTAATTATTACGACATAGGTGGATCGCAATTCTACTTATGGAACATTACGGTTCACGGCGTCGATATTAAACTTGGATTTTTTGAATAATTAATAAAAAAGCTAGCTTCTTCTATGAGGCGCATGACTTGTCCGTTCCGTGTATGGTGTCATAAAAAAAACACCGAGTCAAGAATTAAGGACACGTTATAGTATGTGAATATTTCGAAGCCTTCCATGTAAGTTGTTGTATGTCAAAATATCATTTTTTGCTATAATATCCTTTTATGTATATTATAGGTTCCATGTTTGAAAGTATACATAACACTAAGAGATTTCTTTACTTTTAAATATGGAACCAATAATATGCATAAAAAAATATATATTTGACTTAAAAAGTAAAAAATGGTATTTTTACTTACGCGGGAGGTATCGATTTAGCCGGATGAGATATTTTTTTCGGCCACCATTTTGAAGCCACCAGCTTGTAAAACGTTTTACAAATACAGTTGATTTTGCTCACACATACCTATCTCTAATATTTCCGATAAAAATTTTGAAATTTGCATGGCTGCCATCTTGTTTGTTTGAATTTCGAAGGTGGTAAAAGTGCAGACATCCCCTCCCAGTTAAAATTACCACACTTTACCTCACTTTGGAACTGATGCGGTGATGCGCATGCAATGGTATAAATAAGATTTTTGCCACCATTTTTGAAATAAGCTCTGCAATTTTGTCACTGGGCGCGAATACGTTCCTTTATATGTATTGATAAGGCATTTGTTAACAAGCTATATTTCTCTAATGATGCTACGTCACGATTTGTTACCATGTCTCGGTACCTGTTCTCGTAAGTACATAAGGTTACTAACCCTGAAGTGTTCATTGCAAGTGACGTATTTATTCCACGAATAGCTTTTTATTACCATGGAGGTCATATTTTATTTTTAATAGATATTTCAATCATTCACCTGATTAATTGTTCCAAAACGTAGGTAAGATTAAAAATAAGCTACCTATTTTTACATTTTCCATCACACCACTAAAATGACGTGAGTTTAATGATTATCGTCACCGCTTATCATAAGTCTTAATGTAATTTACTTTCGTTATTAAATAATACTTATTATATTAAATAATACTTATCTAGACGTACCATATTAGATTTTGGTACGGATATAGTAAAAAGTAATGAGTCGGGAAGTGGGCTTGCCAAAATTCTTATTATTATAGCTTTTTTGTTTTTTGAGAAGTCTCACCCTTGCGGTATACAGTAGTAGACATCTCGCATCACGTAACATAGGGTCGTATTCTAGAACTCTACTCAATGCTCAAGTTAGGATTTGAGTATGGTTTAAAGCACTTGATATCATACTCAAGTCCCTGCCATTAGGGTCGTATTTCCAGTGCTTGTGTTGCCAGTGCAATCCTGACTTGAGTATTGAATAGAGTTCTAGAATACGACCCTTAAAGTAATGTAACTTAATTCAAACCTAGGGACCTAAAAGGCTATACAGCTTCTGCATACTTGGATGACAAAACGACCCGTTTAGCTCTTGCAGGTAGTCTCGATCTAAAATGTTTAGATAAATTAAATATTGTAACACTAAAATGTGTTCAAGTGTATATTTACAAGGAGCAACCCCTAGAGTTTCTTGCTCATTCTTCTCAGGGCATCTCTCTCAAAATTTAATAAATAAAAAAAGAACATTTTCGACTAAAGATTACGAAATTGATAAGAACGCAAAATCGACCTCGAAAGTTTTCGAGATGCCTGTGGTAGTATAAAATTAAAACAAATTAGGTAACGGCAAAAATCATTATTTTTTTTATTTTCAGATTAGGCCCCTTTTAGGCAATGTACATCAAAATGTACGTAATATTTGAAGTGAGACTCAGACCATATTATTCCTATGATAAATTAAACCAAGTGTACATTATAATTAACCGACTCCAAAAAAGGAAAAGGTTCTCAATTCGATTGTATTTTGTTTGTATGTATGTTATGCGATTGCTCCGGCATTAGTGAACCGATGTTGAGGATTTTTTTTTTTTGTTAGAAAGAGGGTACCTCAGTATTGGTAAATTTAAAGAAAATATTCCACCTGTAAGGGTGGCAAAGTAGAGGATGAATCTGGTTTCGCGCATTTTTCGTTAACCGATTTCAATAAAACTTGGCAAATGGATGTTATTGTTCCACCCCTTTTGGACTCTTGGTTCCACTAGTGAGTATAATGAAAATAATGCATTCAAGTTTGACATTACGTATTCTATATGACCCTAAGCCACACATAGAGGGAGACATTGAAAACACATTACATTAATTTGGGGATGTCACTAACGTTCCACTAATCGTGCTGGTGTATATTATATACATATAGTACTAAACGAAATCCGGCAGTTTAATAATAAGAATAGGATTGTAGCTGATTTATACTGAACGTAATTTAATATACCGGTGTACTTCTGTAGTCTTTTTCAAGCTTTCTATAAAGGTGTCCTACGTACGTCTACTCTCGTTCTCGACCAAATTATAAAACACTGTCAAGTATGAAGCTTCATTCACATCATGCGTCTTTAAATTGGTCGAGTATTACTATTTGACAGTAATAAAAAGAACGAGAGTACAGGGCCTGTACCTTTAAGTGCCTAAGTAAAATTTTGCGTCTTTGTTTTTACAAGACATCGACTAAAATATCTCGCAAGTGCAAAACGGCGCAACGTCTGCTGTTATGGGCAATTAATACGTTTGCGTTAGTTTTCATCGTCTTACTACGTACAATTATTTGTTGCATCAATATTTCCGGATTCATTTATTCTCGTCACCTTCGCAAAATGAAACTCTAAGGCCAAAAACACAAGGATTGTTTTATCTTCCAAAGTTCAAATGCACTTGATCTCTTGTTTTGTTTTTTTTTTTTATAAATAGTCCTCACCCATTCAAAGTGGCGTGATGCCAAAACATCGCTCAGTATTCTGTTTACTAGCGTATTAGTACCACGAGTGTATCCTTAAGCCAGAAGCGAAAAGTTGACATAACCTACAAAACCAATAAAACCTCACCAAGCTAAAATACTCGAATAAAACAACGTCCAATTTTTTTAAATCAAAGTCATAAAATAATAAGGATCATTTCAGCTTTCTCAATTTGTGTCGATTTCATTGGCGAAGGGTGGATATTTGATGAAGGTAAGCTGACGTGGAAGCTATGCAGCAAATGCTGCAAGACATTCTCCATTTTTATACCTACTATTCAGTTATAGAATAAATTTCTTAGGCTAGTTGATGGGATTTCTGTCATATTTTACCCTTCGCCAGTGATCGATTACTTTTTACTATCATGGTTCATCACTATCTTGCAATAGACAGATATTTCGTCTCAAATAGGCCATATTCAACGCCACGCAAAAGCACTAAGAAGATATTGTTATTCTTTATAGAGCTACTCTTTTGTAATAAGCGTTCCTGTTTTGCACTCTCAATAATAAAGTGACTAAGTACGAAAAGTAATTTTCGGGAAACTTGCTCTGTTTGATTTAAAAAGAAAATGTCGTGTTTGGCGTTATCCCACGGTTATGGGACACTTAAATATTGTAGACAGGGCATTTATTTCAAAGAAAGTATACTGCATTCAAAGGCTTTAGAAAGTTGCGTCTTCGTATCTTTATTTGAACGCTGTTTAGTTATGCAATTTATTCAAATTCTTGTATACAATTCTGAATACTTTGATAAAATTGCTGCCTGTAGGTTTTCTTAATTATTATTATTTAATTAATACACTGGCAGCTCTACCTGGGCTCTAGCTGGTGCGTGTATATCACTGCACTTGTATATTGTTAGTTTTCAAAATGTTTATCAAGTCTAGTTTTGAAATTATTCATATCGTAGTGCCCATGGAGTATCTTGTAACTCTATGAGATATCCTCGTTTCCTTCGTTGTTCCAAAGTAGTCAATTTCAGTTCTTGGAGGCGTTCTTAGTAAGATTTGTTTTTTAAGGACTGAACCATATTTGTTTCTCTCCTCTGAACCTTCTTCAACATAAGAATTTGTTTTTTAAAATAGGGACACGAAATTTGAAAAGCATATTCCAGCCATGGATGTTTATAGGTTTTGTATATTTGGATAAATAACTCCTTGGTAATACTGTGAAATGCTTTTCTAATCATGTATATCATAGAATTAGCTCTTTTGGTTATGGTTATGATGTGTACGTCTCATTTAAGGTTATGGGTTAAGGTTACAGTAATGTAACGCCAAGGTCTTTTTGTGCATTAACAGTCTGAAGAGGTACGTTATCCAAAGTACCTATATTTCAGTTTTGGATTACTATTTCCTATGTGTAAAACTGTACACTTTGTGGCGTTCAGTGAGATAAGCCTGTCTTTTGTCCATTGTAGAATGCGGTCCAAATATTGTTGTATGGCACTGTGAGCAATATCCACAAATATCGACAGGTCTGAAATGTCCACATTGTGAAATTGTTCCGTTCACATATTCCCAATGATCTTATATGTGTATAAGATGATTGCGTATCCCCAGAAAAAAAAATTTTTTGCGTCAGGTTTGGGGATCTCACCATCTAACTCACCTAATCACAATTTTTTCCTAAATTTAAATGTAAAATTTCATGGTGTTTCTATAATTGAAGATGCTGTCACTTAAAAATAATTAATATATTAATGTCCTTATAACGGACCCTTTCGATCATAAAAAATAGAGAATGTTTATGTTTCACATTTGGTCGGTACGAATTCCAGATGACTACAAGCAACTTTTAAGTGTTTAAATGCGGTATTGCCAATTGAAGAAAATGCAATAAAGTCTCCGTGACGCAAAATATCCTATCTGCAATATTTCAAGTACTCCGTGTCCCATAGTCGTCAGACGCCCTGTATATTATATACTAGATCATTGGTAATCGAGTTACAGAAAACAAGTTCGTAGCATCTCAATCTAGAGTCGGTTTAAAGTAGCAATGGAACCCGAATCAGCCCATATGCGAGTATCGTGTGATTCCGGGATTGGTTGCTCGTCAAATATAATTATTTTGAGTCGCATCTAGTTCCGCGTTCAGTTGCACCTCGCGAGATGACATTAAATTTGTATCGTCTGTACCCGAATTGATTGTCGATAGATGTTGGTACATTTTGTTGCTTTAAGGCCCCCCCCTTAACGAGCTTGTTTCCGAACACTATTCCTAAGAAATAATTTTAATGTATACTTCGTTTCAATCCATTTTGAACAAAAAGTAAACAAACAAGCCACTAACCCGACCATAGACGGTTTAGTGGTGGCCAATTGTAACGCCAACTACAAATCGATTAATTAACTGAATAAATCTATTTATTCAATTGAATCATACTAGCGGTTTTCCTTACATAACCTATATAAGCGTATTTAAAATTTCAATTTAAATCCTGCTTCAAATGATATATCAAGTCGAAATCTTCGAAATATACGTGACAGTGTTACTTATTCGATTTGTTGAGTGATTGCTTTAGAATATTAACCAAACAGGTTTGTTTACTTTTTGTTCAAAATGGATTGGAACAGACTATAGGATTCTACATACATAATTGAAAATCTCCCGAACTACATATCCAGAAACCGTTCGATTTAGAGCAAGTTGCATGCTTATAATACGAAAATAAAATATTTTCCAGAATAATCACATTTATGAAATTTTAGATATCTATTACTTAAAAAGCAATTATAATAAACTTAAAATTATTAACAAGAAATATCTTGGGCTGGTGAAATTACATGCAAATGGGACTTGTCAACTTATGTTTCAGACTGACGGGCGCAGTGGCAGTTCCCTCAGATCTTTGCGATTTAAATCTCTGAGTGGCACTGCAACTGTTACGGGCAGGCGTGTCGCTTACCACCAGCCGCACGACTTGTTTGTTCCATCACTTGGTACAACAAAAAAATCGTTTCCTCAATTTTTCCAGGCAGTGTCTGGTACTAGGTAATTGTCTCGTTTTCTAATTGTTCTAAAATATACGCTATCCAACAGTTTTTGATATGTACTTCGGGAGTTTTTGAGTATATTCGCCAGTTTTCCAAACATTTTCACCATCCTTGTTTAGTGCCTGTAGCAATGTCGCTAAAGTTGGATTTTTCTTGCCTTTGTGAGGACTTTCGCAGCTTATAGATCCGTCCTGATAAAATAGTGTTTGCTTATATTTTTAGGGTTGGCACGATAGGGCATGACTTGCGCGAAATCGACATAAGAGTGGTTACATTTGGCGACTTTTGCGATTTATAGGCGACGATCGGAGGCATCGATGCAATCGCGCGTTCAGGTTTAGGCTCATTCAGGATTTCGACTTAACACCGACCCCGGGTTCAGATGCTACAAATTTCAAAAAACTAGGGAATGCTCTGTATTATAAATGTCAGAGCTACGGAATTCACTCAGGTGCACTACCCAGGGTGGCATACATTTTATAAGAAAAACGATATATTATAATTTTGACTCCTCCAAACTCTTCAATAAAACGCCGCATTAATAAAACTGATTTATAGAATCAATCCATCCGTCACATTATAATATTTAACTAAGATGCTTACTAAAATTCCTACAAACAAAATGCCTTTACCGATCTAACTCGAACATTTGATGAATAATCTCAATGCAGACTACTAAAATAACCGACCTAAAAAGTTTGTGGAATTACATCTATTTGCCAAGTTTTATTGAAATCGATTACCGGAAAGTGCGCGCAACCATCCCCTATGTGGAATATTTTCTTCAAATTTAAATGGGGCCAATATTGAGCTACCCTCTTTCCAATAAAAAAAAGAATCACCAAAATAGGTTCACAAATTATCGCGTAACAACAAAAAATACTGGCGAATTGAAAACCTTCTCCTTTTTTTGAAGTCGGTTAAAAACTAATACATAAATTTCTCTTTTACATGATGACGTTGTCTTCTAATTCCCTTCTTTTTAACACCTTCCATTTTTTCGTAAGTAGGGACTTTTGAAGGCAATGTTGCTAGTCGAACCTGCAATGCATTTGTTCGGTTCGGACCAATCACAATCAACTCCGACGCCCCTACATAGTAAAATTTTGGAAACCTAATATTATTTACTAATAAACTTTCAAATGAATATTTGTAATAAGCTTATAAACCCTTTATAATATACTAATAATAATTAATGCAAAGAATTTTTCCATAACACTTATGTATGTCTTACATTATATTACTTTCATTTCGTCCTTTACTTTTGTTTTAATTTTTTATTTTCAATTTCCAAATTTAATTTTATGATTACGTCACTTTTTCATTGAGTAGTCGTTTTGCTACCAAGTAATAAGTCGTCTTGCGATCTAGTCCTTCCATTTTGAACACATAGTCATTATAATACCGAATCCGTTATATGGTATATATTTCTCAGTGATTTTGTGAATGACAACTTCTAAATATTCGCCAAATTTCCACGCGAATAAAGAACTTGCTCGTAAAGTTAGAATGCCTGACTCACGTGTCAAAAGTTCAACTTCATCGAGCCGTTTTGAAAAAGTTCTTCCTAAGAGGTACATATTTTTTTTCCCCCTTGCAATTTAAGCGAAAGAGACGTTGCTCGTTGGTTTTCGCTTACGCTTAATGAAATGCTCAACGTTTTTTCGCTTTCATTTTATGGACATAAAGCTTTTTCATACAGGCTTAATCCGATTCTTTGTCATATTGAGTGTGATGGCTCCCTTACTCTTATTTATTTTTTATAAAATCTTTTCTTTGACTCTCTAGTCATCAGTATCTCTATATAAAAAAACTGAACTAAGTGTAATATTAAAACAGTTATATCGTAGGTAGGTATCGTAGTTGAGTGACACAATTGACGAGTTGGAATGTAAAATTTTAGGATCCATTTTAGCTAATAAATTTATAAAGACTGTAGCTTTGCAATAAATACAATAGTCCTTCGATCGCACTCTACTAGTCAGTAGACAAGGTGTAAAAACTAAGTTAGAAGGTTTATCAGTTAGAAAAACTTGTAAACGTGACGCAAAATTTTCAAAACAAAATATATTTAACCCGGAGTCGATAATGTTTTTATATGAATGAAGAAGTAAAAATAAAACAGTCTATAAATGCAGAACATGCGATAAGAACTCTTATCGCATGTTCTGCATTTATAGACTCTTTAAAATATTTGTCCATCTTGGAAATGAGGTTATTGAACTTCTAAAAATCTGACGATGAAGAAAAGTCAGGTGTGAAAACAGTTTAAAATAACATGGAACTAAAGGGAATAATTATGACATGTTAAGGTTTTTTTAGGAACAATTGTATTCCACATGTAACTGAGTACATGGAACTACTGGGAATAAACTCTTTTGTGCGACAAAAATTAATTTTAAAAATTGCACTAAATAATAAATAGGCATTTCAGATATTATTTGAAGTCAAAACACGAAATGTGTCACATACTCCCACGCGCCCGTCAAACACGAAATAATTTACAGGCTCCCAGCGCGCCCTTGAATACTCAAATAAGCTGATATTCTGTTCTGTGTTTATCATAGATAATAATTGATACTCGTAATATTGAGTAATAAACATGGAGTGTGTAATACCTCCAACTGAAAACTCGCAATGCTTAAAAATAAGAACAAAATTGTTAGAATATATGTCGAGTACTTAGGTTTTCGCGAATGTTGCACATTGAAAATGAAACTACTTTTTTCGGATTTAATTAACGTATTTTTTTTTTTTTTAAACCAACGATCAGTCAGCCGTGGTCATAGGCCTGTAAAGGGAACGAAACGTTTTGAAATTTTCAACATCGTTACATGTTTAGTTTAAAATTACAGTTTTCTTCTATATAGAAGTAAAGCAAGTAAGCATAGTAAAGGAATTGCTAGTTACCATTCAAAATATAGAACAAAATATAGTAATTTCTTGATTTCAGAGAATGATAGTATCATAGTATAGTATGGTAACTTCATACAAAAATTGCAGCGTGACTTATTAGTGTACGCGCCCGCCACGTCCCGTGTACGAACTCACACATTAGTATTTCTCGCGTTGCATAAAGCTAGTGCTGATCGTCTCACGCGCTTTTCATTGTTATGCGAATGTGTGCGTCCTTACACTGAGCCCAGCGGGCGAGCGTACATACAAATCACGCTGCTACTTTGTGTGAAGTTAACATACTTCTTATTGTAACTATGGTAGTATCCACTCTATGTGCATTACTTACGTGAAGTGAAAGTAAATGTAGGTACTCTGCTTATTCCCTTGAGAAGAAGTAATGTCTTAAGCTTGCCTACGATATTACATCTATCCAATGTCAATTGTTAACATTATTGTAATAGTCAATCAATCGTTGCCAATTGATGAAGGATGTTTATAAATAATAAAACGTTAATTGGAACAGTATCAGGCAATCAGATAATCTGTAATGTTGTGTTATTAATTTTACAAGTGACTGCATTTTGAAATCACAACAAAATGATACGGGATTATTTTTAATAAATAACTAATCTCTAAATACGACATTCTTATCATTAAAATAACAACTATTATTATTATTTATTATTGATACAAAGATCGAATACAAAGAAAAATTCCTGCGGTATAGCTGGACTCGAACCAGTGTCTGTTGCCATGCCGGGGCCACAGTTGGATAAGAGAGGTGGCCGGCATGGTAACAGACACTCCAGTCTGATCGAAAAAAATTTTCTTTGTGTTCAATCTTTATATTAATAATAATAACAAACTCGTGAAGTATTTTTAGTAGCAGTAGAGCTCCCAGTGAAAGAGTTCATCCAAGGAAAAACATACAAAAGATCTGTACATCTATTGGTAGCCCTATGGCATTTTTTATATACTGCTATTCTCGCATAGAGATTTCGCGCTTTATATCGCTCTCGCGCTAGTCACGCCCTGTCGCGCAAGCCCTACAGGGAAGTACTGTCACTCGAAATAGTCCACCGAAAGTCGCCTGAGTACTTGGTGTAAATGCGCCTTTACTACCAAATATAGATCTACAAAGTGTCTTAATAAATTATCTTTGGTAAATTTATCATGTTTTGTCAAAAGTCACGGAGCAAAAGTTGTTGTTTATGATGTTAGTAATCTGCTGTTTAAAAATAACCAAAAGTATATTGCCATGTATTCGTCTTACAACACTCATCCGTAACAGTAGTCACGATGCATCGAATAGTTTCCGTTGTGGATTATTGATTATTTTACATGTTTTTTTTGTAAAATTTTTATTGACATGGATTATTTCATCAAAATAAACCATGGGTTTAATTAATAAAAGTGGATTTTGTCTATATATAATATCACTGAGATTCATAGTGTCTATTCTATACACATAATAGCGCTCAAAATTAGCACAGTACGATAATGTTTATAAAGTTAACTATTGCTTTGTACAATCGATGCCCTTAGCTGACCTTTTGGTTCTAAGAGCTTTCTTACGAATTCAACGGAAAAGTGTAAGGAAATGCAAGCTATTTGGTTGAAATTCGTATTTATGTAATTAAGGACCAAATTGGCTTAAAAAAATTCGTGAAAAATGAAACGTCATACTTCGAAGACCAACATGAATTTTTATGGCTCACATGTTAAAGGTTAAGTTTGTTAAACACCTTTCTTCACTCTGATTTACTCAGAACCAAATTGACGGTTAAGGGGTTAGATTAAGGTAAAATGTAAACAAAGAAATGTTATGAAATGGGTAATTAATTCTATAGCATATGTTACACCCGTTACTTTGACTAAGGTTGCACTTGGAAGTTCTGCCGGCTCATTGTGTAATGCGATAGACAGTCTTTAGACAAACTCGTCAGTTGCAGTTACTATTTAAACCCCTGTTTGAACTTCAAGTCACAATTTCTGCTTATAATCTGACAAACTTTTTACAATTTTGTCGTTTAATTCACTATTTGTACTAATATTTGTCAAACTCGTGATATTGTTGTCATTTAAACATTGTTTCTACCGATTATTTGTCAAATGAAGACAGCATACTACTATAAATACTATATCTACTGGTCTCTCAGTTGTTACTTTGAATTTATATAAAAGAAGTTTATGAAGGGGTGCTACGTTTTTTTGTTTGGGATGACCCAAATGTCATTGTCAAAATGTGAATGCAGGAGTACTAAACCTTATATTTTTTAAAGAAAAGGTACCTTAGAGCATCAACTGTACTGTAAATTAGCATGTCATTGTGAATTTAATAAACGGTACACCTCTCGCTACTGTGCTCGCACACAAACATAAAATTCAAAGTTGTTCTTTATACACTGAAACGCTATTCAACACTCTTCTGTAGTTGTCTAATAAATAGCTTATTATATTAAGAATAAGAAAAATTGTAGATGTGAAAGGAGATTAATAAAGTTATCTAATATAACAATTATAAAACATATCCAATGCAAATAAGCGTCCTTCAATTACCAGTGCAAAAAAAAATACTAGTATAGGAATAACATAAGTTACTATTTGAAGCCAGTCACCGCCCAAAGCTCTGCGGCCCAAATTCCGCAGTTTACTTTGACCGGTGATCGCCTCAACCTTTATATGACTATGAGTTACACGTTTTGTTATAAGTACTGTAAGTTGTACAAAATAAATAAACAAAGCAACAATAAACATTTTAGTCCAATAAACAATAATAAATATCATAAAAGTCCAAGAATGAGTGTGTTTTAGTACGAAACTGAAAATTATCAATGAATTCAACATAATCAACCAAATAAACTGTCCAAAAATAAGTGTAATTAGTTTAAAAGTGATAATAGATTATAGAACTATTATATATAAATCAGTACTTTTATCTAGATTTGTGAATAATAAATTGCGTTAACTAACTCCATGAATGAGTATTCTTTAGTCCAAAAATTAGATGGATGACAAAAGTGACAGCCCGTCCCTTGATAGGTTCACGCTCCCGGCACGCGCAGACGCAGTTGTGGAGTTATGGCGCGCAAAAATGACGGAAGGTGTGCTCTCACCCGCTCACTTTCAAGACCATTGGAGGGTCACTGTGCCGAGGATATATTCGCCGCAGCCCAACAGGACTTGTTTAGGTAAGTGCACAATGTTCTGTTGTTTTTTCGTGAATTGAGATATGACAGATAAGGAAGTGATGGCAATAGTACAAATTTTTGATATCACCTTATTGGCACAAATAGTGAAAAATGTACAAAATTTCCGAATTTTTTTTAAGATTCGTTTTGGATGATTGGTTTCTATGACCATGAACGTAATTTCGTTATTTAGCTGCTGTAGCAATAGTAATACCATAATTGATTAAGCTCGTTATTTTTATTTTGATAAATTGTAAGATACGTATTTATTATTTCAGATTGGTCATTCGACGAAGAGCTAGCGACGAAGTTACTCTTGCAACCACTAGAGCAGTTTGTATGGGGTGCGACAGACGCCAATCAGCCGGCGGCGCCAAGACGCTCCACGCTTTGTGGACGAGTCTTCAAACAAGGCGAGCCTGCTTACAGCTGCAGGGAATGTGGTAAGTGGTGTAGATTATATTATTCTACGTGATCGAGAAAGAGATTAACAAGAAAACAGCAGGTTTGCGACATTGACTTTAAAGATAGATAAAAATTTTATAATGTTATCTGGGAAACAATTGAAAAAAAATACACCCAAAAGAAAAGTCAGGAAGTCCAAATACCCAACATGGTTCAGTACTAGTTTGATAGGTATGTTTAAGGAAAAGGATCGTTATCATGATAAGCATAGGAAGTATGGAAATCCACGTGACTTCGACGTTTTTTCATTACTACGCAAAAGATGCAGGGATGCATTGGACCATTGTTTTGACCTATATATAGCACGGCTGGAGGAAAATATCGCTTCAGACATTAAAGCTTTTTGGCGATACACAAAAGCGAAAAAAGTAACCAATGACATTCCCAGACAGATGTACTATCAGGAGCATTCTGCTGAAGTTGGTCCTGATATTGCAAACTTACTTGAGAAATTCTTTTCTTCTGTCTATGGGTGTGCAAATCAATCTACTTATATATCAAACTCTGAACATAACAATTTGATATTGTCTTCTGTTCACATCATGGACAGGTCTATTAAATCGGCTCTTGAGTCAATTGATATTGGAAAAGGCGCTGGCCCTGTGGGATACCACCGGTTTTTGTTAAAAGATATTCTGTTGTTTTGGTTAAGCCCTTGGGTATTCTATACAATAAATCTTTGAGCAATGGTTGTTTTCCTGATTTGTGGAAATTAACTAAGATCGTACCCGTACATAAAGGAGGAGACAAAAAGTGTATTTCTAATTATAGACCTATAAGTATTCTCAATTGCTTTGCTAAGATTTTTGAAAGCCTTGTATATGACCACATTTACTCACACCTGAAGACTGTTATTAGTCCCCAACAGCATGTATTTGTAAAATTCCGATCTACGACTACTAATCTTTTAACTTACATGCATTACTTAGCCTGTGCCTTTAATCAATCGGGACAGGTGGATTCAGTTTATACTGATTTCGCCAAAGCTTTTGATCGTGTCGACCATACTATACTTTGTGTTAAAGCCGAGCGCTTAGGCATTCACGGTTCGCTGTTAAGGTGGCTTCATTCATATCTGCAAAATCGTACTCAACTGGTAACAGTTTATGGTTTTGAGTCAGCTCCGTTTATTGCAAATTCCGGCGTGCCACAAGGATCAAACCTCGGCCCTTTACTGTTTCTGATTTTTATAAATGACCTCCTAAGTCAGTTCAAGTGTGAATGCCTAGCCTTTGCGGACGATATAAAAATTTATCGTAGAATACATTCTGTTGATGATTGTGTCGCATTGCAGGCTGATATTGATACTTTGACTCGGTGGTGTGCGGATAACAATATGTCCCTTAACGTAGCCAAATGCCAGTTTATCACATTTACAAAAAAGGAGAATTACATCCCGTCGTCGTATATGATACGGGGAGTTCAGCTGGAACGTGTAAATGTGGTTCGTGATTTAGGTGTTTGGTTTGACTCGAAGCTGTCCTTTAGAGTACACTACGATTCAATGATTTTAAGAGCAAAGCGGACAATTGGCTTCCTATATCGAGTTACAAAACCTTTTAAGCAAACACGGAGTATAATTATTCTGTATGTAAGTTTAGTTAGAAGTATATTAGAATACTGTAGCATAATATGGTCGCCTATTTATGATAATCATATTAACAGGATAGAGACGATACAGAACGTTTTGTTCGTAGTCTTGCCTCAAAAATGGGATTAAGTAAAAAATTAGTAACGTATAAAGATAGGCTTAACCGATTTCAACTAGATTCGCTTTGCGTGAGACGGCGAGTAGCTGATCTTGTGATGTTGCATAAAATAGTAAATTCCAAATTAGATACTGATATCTTAAGCCATGTTTCACTGAAGGCTACTAATAGGTCTAGCCGAAGGCAACATTTGTTTTCGGTGCCCTCTACTACAAATTATGTGTCATATAATAGTCCTCTTATACGCCTATGCAGACAGTATAATGTCTTATCTAAAGATCTCGATGTATTCCACCAGAGCACTAACACATTCGTAAAAATTATAAAGAACCATGACTGTGCCGTAACACGCGAACACCTCACAGAGTGAAATATTTTCTTTTAAAGTATATCATTGTTTATAAGACTTGGATAGCCATATATAAATTTTAAATGTTATTTTAATGTTGTGCGCGGTTGTTATTGAGATATAAATTTGTTTGTTTTTGTTATAGTGTTATGGTTTTAGGTATATTGTATAATTTGTATCTTGTAACTGTGCCAAAATAAATAAATAAAATAAATAAATAGAGATAAACAGAACCTCCAAGGAAATGAGGAATTCAGTGAAATCTCTGCGCAAACAATACAATCATTTGATAACCTGAAATCGTTAAAACTTAATCCCAATACCGTTAATTTTCAATAAACTTTACGTTTGAAGAGCAGGGATATTGGAAGAGGACCTGAGTACAGATCCGCCATGGACTTAACGTCCTGAGTTTTTTTTTTATAATATCATGTGACGGGACGAACAAGTCGTGCGCCTGATGGTAAGCTACACGCCTGTCCATAACAGTTGCAGTGCCACTCACTTCATAACCGGAACGCAGTAATGATAACATTTCTGCTTGGCTGCAGAAATATGTAAGGTGGCAGTACTTCCCTGGACGGCCTTTTCACATGGAGCTCTATTGCTACTAAAAGTTCTTTAAATCATATGCTGTTTACATTATTAATGATCACTTATGATAAAGTACGTAGAAATATTATCTAAGTCAGTTTTATCGTTAATGTTTTAGGGAATAAGGATGACAGAATAAACTTTGTTGAAAAGATCTTTGAATTTAAAGTAGGGAACAACTACCATAATAAACGACAAGGTATGCTCCGCTTATCAATTCGCCTTCACGCACGAATGTTTGCCGACACTCGCCCATTCCCTGCTCGACTGCGCCCCTCTATTCCGTACTAGTTGTACCGCCGCCGTGTGACGTTTTTGTGACGGGGATGACGAGAGTGATGACCGAATGGAAGAGAGTATAAGGCTGTAAACCTAGCCGTAGCGAAAGGAAAAGCTCGGTCCACTGATATAAAGGTAGAAATGAAAGGCTGTAACGATAAAATAATATAAAAGTACAATAAATGCACTACTTACAATAAATGTTTGTATCGTCATTCGGTTGATTCACTCGCAAACCTCATAACCTTATAGTATAAAACACGTACAACACGTGTAAAACACACAAATGTAGATATTGTGAAGTTGGAATTTTACATGACGGTGGTTTATGAGCACATCCTCTCGTTTTGAGAATTTTGATGGGAGTGATGACGGAATGAACCAACAACATAAGAAGGAAAACAGGATTCCAGAATGATTTAGAATTTTAAAAGTAAGTCAGGAACTAGTAAAGAGGGTAATAAAAAGGTGGGATGACGATGAAGGCAGCATTGTCATAAGCCTCGAACTAATGGCCATCAATTTTTTTGTGTAACCATAGCATTTGGTTTTAATTCCGTCATTGCGTAACGCACTATGTAGATACGAGTTAAAAAAACAAGCAGTGCGTCTTCCGGAGAATTCTCGCGCAGTCCCGGGATTTCCCGCAGCTATCTTATCGTATCTCGAAGGTTACACAGCTACATATAGTTCATTATGCTATGAACTGTTTCGTTATAAATATTCATATCCATTCGCTCAGGGAGAAGTCATGATGAATTTTAGTCAGTACTTAGTTTTAGTACATACTGTAATGTGATGAAGAATATATGTAGTCCTGTGTATCGGAGGTTAAAAAATAAACTGCTTGTGAAGTCATTGGACCAGTATGACTCTCGCGTGAAACATATTTGAAGAATCACTAGTGAATCCAAAAAAGAGAAGTAGTACGTCGTATTTATTGTTACATTGTATCATTTCACGTACATGAACTGACGTCACAGCAACTAGCATGTCTATAAGTAAGCGAAAGGGGATATTAAAATACAATGGTTTGGCTGACAGTTCCAATTTTGGCCAATGCCGTATGCGGCACGATCAAAGTAAGAAGAACTTAAGAACATATCTTTTGATGGACTCCGTGGTTGAGTGATTTGCAACGTAGGTGTTGTTGTATAATATTACATATTTATTTATTTATACCTTGTCTTAAAAGCGTTAATGGTTGCTTGAATTGATATAATTAACAATGAATAATTACAGGAATGGACAATACATGCGTACTATGCGTGGAGTGCTTCAAGGTGTCTGCGCACAGGCACCACAAGTACAAGATGGGCCAATCAGGCGGCGGCGGCTGTTGCGATTGCGGTGATACCGAGGCTTGGAAACGGGATCCTTTCTGTGAACTGCACGCAGTAAGTTTTATTGAAAACAAACACCGACTGGAGTTTTTTTTAAACAACAACAGCTTAATATATGATGATGTTCAATAAATATTCTTAGTTAAAGCTAGCTAGCGCCAATTATTAAATTGTCCACAATCTATTTTTCATTACACATCATTCACATCAAAAATAATAAAAGTACAATATGAAGCGTAGTAAAAAGAGAAAAAAAAAAATAAGAAAAATGAAGCTAAGTGAAGTGCTCTGTCCTGACTTACACAATAGCTTGCATTAAAATAATAATATTAATAAATAAAAAACAATAATAATAATTGTAGTTCTAGCAAGTTTCAAAGCAAACAAATCGTACCATTTGTCTTGAATAAACAATTTAAGTAGATGACGAATATAAATCCTAATGAGATGTCCTTAGAATCGCAAATGCAATTGTGGTTGTGGGGAAATCCCTGTGATTTCGCTGGAACGTAGTAGAAATTATAGAATTTTCATTTATTTTCCAGGCACCACAGGATCAAGAACAAGCACAAGCGAACGTGAGTCCTGAAGTAGTGTACCGCATGAAAATTGTTGCGTCCGTCTGTCTGTCATACGGCTTCAGACTGTTGACGCACGTCGACCATTCGCCCGGGGTGCCCAATGATCTCAGGTGAGGAAATTAAGTGCTCCAAGTCTTTTTTTTATGGGACCAACAAGTCGTGCAATTGTTGGTAAGCGACACGCCTTGTCCATAACAGTTGCAGTGCCACTCGGAGCTTTAAATCGCAAAGGTCTGAGGGGCACTGCCATTGTGCCTATCAGTCTAACACATAAGTTGACAAGTCCCATGTGCCTGTAATTTCACCAGCACTCTTACCCTTCAAAATCGGAACACAGTAATGCTGAAATTACTGCTTGGCAGCAGAAATAGGCAAAGTGGCAGTACTATACTGGATGAACTCTTTCACAAGGAGCTCTACTGCTACTAACTATGTAATAAACATAAAGTCGATATAAATTATGCATTTTTTTCAGATTAAAAGATGCCGAACGGGATCTTCTGCAGATTTTAGACCAGCCAGATCTCTACTGTACAGTTCTTTACAACGACGAAACACATACATTTGAACAGGTATGGCTATTGAGCTTGCTCACTTCATTATCTATCCGTGTATTATGATAATCCATTTTTATTCACAACCAAATCAGTGAAACATCTCCTATCATCCCTAAGGCTTCCACAGAATTAGTTTAAAAATTTAAAATATTATCGTTGACTCAAGCGTATACTGCGAGAATCAAAAATTGATTGATTAAAGTTATCAGCGAAATAACTATATTTGTCGCTTCCCTTCACGCGTTCATTTACATGATTTTTTTTTTATTGTGACTAATTCCTATAGATGTTAATTACGCAGGTAAAGGTGGAAATACTTCCCTTGACGAACTCTTTCACAAGGAGGTATACTCACAGAACAATAAATACAGTAGAAGTGGTTAGTTAGCGGCCGACGCCTGCCAACTTTAGGTCTCGAAAGACCTATTTGAGCTCAGTCCGCCATTTTCGCTTTGTATGGTATGATTGTGTCATTTTTTCGTGCAAATTATCTAAAATCCTAGAAAAATGCCTTAATGTGCTGTTTTAGAGTACAAAAATGATAGCCGCACCATACATATTGCCCGTGGTGGTAGTTTATATCATCGTAAAGTCTTGTTTTAATTAATTTTCAATTTCCTGATCGTCGATATATTTTTTTTGTTACAAGAAACGAAAGTAAAGCTCATACTTTTATTTTTAAGAAACGAAATTAATAACTCCAATTCGTCGTCGTTCAGCAATTAACTGCTAGATGGCAACACGTTCATTGAAATTTCAATATAATAGCAAAACGTCGTAACTTGCAAGAATAAGTATTGATGGTATTGAACTTTTAACGATGCGTTCAGGGTAAAGTTTAAATTATATTAACAATCCAGAATTTGTTATTTCTCTTTAAATTTGGAACTACGACCAATCAGTATCAAGATTTTGTAGTGTTTCAAATTAAGAATGTGTGACTTTTGGCGACATTGGTTCTGGTAGTAATCGAGGCTTAAGGCACTTCCATTGTTTTTTTCTTCCGTGGCTATACTGCTACTAAACTAGCTTCTGCCCACTAGGCCACTAAGCTGCGTCATTAATACTAAACCTACTATTACTGAAAAACTAGTTTGTTGTGGATGCTTACCATAAATCTGTTCAATGAGATATGGTGATTCGTTGATGTTTGTCGTGCGGCATTATATTCCGCAGCATCGGCGTCGCGTGTCGCTTCGTTCTGGCGATGTTCTAATTACGATCACGGCGCATACTATTATACGTCCCTATTATATGCGGCTATTATGTTATGGCCCAGGCAAATAACCTTATTTCCTAATTCACCAGGTCATATCGACACTGACCCGCGTAATGAAGTGCAACCATCGCGACTCCGTGGAGCTGGTGAGCCTCATCGACCGCGAGGGTCGCGCGCTCGTCAAGTGCAGCTCTTTCCAAGTGTGCGACAAGCTCAAGAACGATATTGAGTCGTGAGTCTCGATTTCATACGTACTCCGTGCTAAGAAAACAATTAAAAAAACTATTCGGTCGAGTTTCACCACGAGGAAATTTGCGTAATTTCGTATGTAACGAAAAGTTCACACTCGCTCATAATAATATATAGAAACGGGTATTTGGCTTGTGCAAGTTTACTCAAGGGAAATGCATGACTGTGAACGGGCCTTTAGCTTGACCGTAGCCTAAAGCACATTAATCTTTCCTTACTTATATTCCACAATAATTCCTACTAACTCAAAAGTATCTAAGAACAATTAACGACGTTTTATGAAATGTTTAGATTGTAACAGTCTCTATTTTCGTGCCTTGCAACACTAACAGACGTAATTTTTAATTTTGACAATAATTATTTATATACATCACAACCATGGACCGATGACTCCAGAGGACTGCTAATCTCGATACTAGCCAGCGTAGTCTGGCATCTAGTACCTATTGGTACACCAGATGTCACCACGAGTACCAAAGGCGATCCGACAGCACGTTCGCTAAAAATACTGGCTTCTTGTATTTCATATTAAAGAAAAATTAATTGATATCCACGGCCATTTTTTTTATAATGCCAAGTGACGGGACGACCAAGTTGTGCGCCTGGTCGTAAGCGACACACAGAGCTTTAACTCGCAAAGATCTTAGGGTAACTGCCACTGCGCCCGTCACTCTGAGACATAATGTTGACAAGTCTCATGTGCCTGTAACTTCACCAGCATCCTCATCCTACCAAACCGGAACGCAGTAATGATGACATTACTGCTTGTCGGCAGAAATAGGTAAAGTGGCAGTACTTCTCGGGACGAACTCATTCACGAGGAGCTCTACTCTACTATAAACTACGTCCACCACTGCTACATTACGTATTTCTGCCGCCAAGTAGTAATGTCAGCATTACTGTATTCCGGTTTTGAAGGGTAAGGGTGCTGGTGAAACTACATGCACACGGGACT
The DNA here is from genome assembly GCF_003589595.1 of Hyposmocoma kahamanoa. Lineage (NCBI taxonomy): Eukaryota > Metazoa > Arthropoda > Insecta > Lepidoptera > Cosmopterigidae > Hyposmocoma > Hyposmocoma kahamanoa. Next base: position 91,828 of record NW_020653761.1, read on the forward strand.
TGTCAACTTACGTCTCAGGGTGACGGGCGCAGTGGCAGTGCCCCTTTGATCTTTGTGATTTAAAGCTATGAGTGGCACTGTAATTGTCATGGACACGCGTGTAGTCTTCCATCAGGCGCACGACTTGTTCGCGCCGTCTCTTGATGTAATAAAAAAAGTCGCAATATTGACCTTTTTGAGAGTTACTTGCGCGACTTGTGCGAGAGCGGCATAAAGCGCGAGATCTTTATACGAGAATAGCAGGTTAACCGTCCCCTTGAGTAATTCGTCCATGGTCACAACACAGTACGTGAAAATAATTATTTTTCCTCAGAATTGGAATTTATATTAGATCAGAAATAGTGCATGAAACGTCTAAATCATTGTTTTTGTTTTGTTGTATGTAAACCCCACCTTATTATATTTATTTACATTGTTGTAACATAATAATTCATTATTTTTAACACTTATATTCATGCTGCATTTTTTGTTCGAAAGGATAATGACCCTTGTAGTAATCATCAAAGTGTTTATCTACAAAACACGTTTTGTCATTGTGCGAGTTAATCCAGTTGACACAAGTAATTTATCTATAACTATCAACTTCAAAGTAATTGCGTTGGGGTTATAATTTTTTTAACACTAATTTTATATCGCATTAAAATCGTGGAACCCACTTAAAAAGCGAGCATGTAAAACGGTCCTAACGGAAAGATTTTGAGCTATTGTGTATTATTATATCCAATGGTCAAAAAATTGTGTGTCATATATATTGATACATGTATTAGATATAGCTACAAGAAGCGACATGAGTTGTTAAAACCACCAAATATTACTTAATTACTTTTTCGAATTCCGGGTTGCTGGAAATGGTTTTACTGCGTCGTCCGACAAAACTACTGACCTAGGAAGTTGAAGTTGTATTTTAAAGTAATTCTAATGGTGCCATGTAAAAAAATGTAGCAGATAACTGACCTTTTACCAAAGCAGAGAAAAAAGTAACGACAATAGTTTCTCTCCGCCCCTCCGTATCGCACCCCGCATATTGTCTGACACATTGACGGAACGGCATCAAGGTTGTCAGTGAGCTATTCGCTAAGAATAACACGTTCATGTTCTTACAATAGTCGTGAATTGTGCCATGTACGGTTATTTATCTTCATCTAAATAGAATAAAGAGAGGAGTTTCTTTCGTTAAAAAATACTTTTTATTACGTTTCGAATTTTCGATATAATTTACATTTAGGAAACATCACAATAATCATTATAAATACTATTATCGACTACGATACGAATGGTTTTACTACGGTGCAGTAAATCCGTTTCTGGAAATAAGTTGCGAGCTATTCCAGATATCTACTTAGTGTCATAGTGGTGGCATTGTAGGTCGCGTTGTCAACTTTACATAAAAACATCTAGGAAAAATGTCTTTAGATCCGTAATTTGCGCCCGCTTTCATTATCCCATCGAACAAGAAGCAGAGAATATATCGGAAAAGCATACGGTGGTGGGGTGACGATGTATTGTTAAACTCAGCTGCACGGCGATGTTCGAAAGGTTCACGTCGCGCCACGGGCCTATGCTGAAGGTGCTCGTCATGCACGCACATCTCGTCGCGCATCAAACGTTCGCTATGAAGCTTTTGAACTGGTGAGTCCGTTTTTTTATATGTATTTACGTCTCATAAATAATTTTTATTTTATTTAGTACATTATAAAGGCATTAAATATAATTTTGCTTAACACTCTTTAGTCTAAACTGATTAATCTGAGTGTTGTAACTCCTCTTTGCTATAATTTCGATTATAGTAATATTAGCGAGAGCTTGGAATTGCATTTGTAGTGGTTTTTGTGGTTACAGAAGAAAATGTGGTTGTATTTGTGGATTTTATGCGAACGGCACGCAAATGTAATGCAATTCCGAGCTCTTGCTAATATTTATTAAAAGCATCTTAGATTTATGGAAACACAGGCCGTATAGAAGTTGACAGTAACAAAAGTATAATAATATATCGAGTTCTTAGGCTTTTGCGATTGCTACACATTGGAAATGAAACTATTTTTTGAGATCTAAATTTTAGCTACGTTTTAGGCTTTAATGGGCTTTTTAAACATTACGTTTGAGGTCATTTATCCGATATAGCTGTACCTACTGCTCATGATACTCATGAACAACATGTAATAAGATTCTTTCCAACTTCCAAAGTACACAATTTATTATTGGTATGATTGTATGATGTTAGCTACACTGTAGATTGAAGCTGTTGCCTTGGAGTAGGACGATATAGGTAGACCAAAAAGAATTGAAATTTCTCTCAATTCATGAATCCACTAGTGGCCACTTTGTCTGTGTGGCTACAGATGCTCACTTTTAACCCTTAAACCGACGTTCCAATTTCGTCATAATATTAGAAACTAAAACAATGCAATTATAATCAATAATTACGGATTTGTTATCACGATATAATTTATTTTTATTTTCCCGATATATCGGATCGGTTCACCTAATCCAAACCGTGACTATGGAGCGTGTCAAAGCATACCGTGGCAAGAAACCTATAATAAGTGATAAACATTTAGTAAATAACCACGAAACTCTTGAAAATCTATAAAATAATCCGAATGTTAACCTGAAATTCAGGTTACAAAACTTCGTAAGTCAAGAACCAAGCCTTCGATTAGCCGTGAGTCAAGTGGCTCTCGGTGACGACGCGTGGGGCGCAAGTGGGCCAAGCGGTGGGGTCGCCGGTGGGGTTATGCAGAACGACTTTCGTATGTGGAAAGCTGCCAGGACCGCCTGGCATAGATTGCTCATTGCCACCACTTTGATGGACTACACCACCAAGAAAGCTATGGCAATATTATTCACTAAGAATTATGGTAAGTGAATTATTTACTATTGAGACTATGTAAGTGCAAATTCACTACCTCGTCGAACAGTACTAATTCGACAAAGGTTCTTTTTATTTTAATAATAACGCACACACTCAATATAGCCCCGCGCTAGGGAAACCCTGTGTCGCGGGTGACATGGACACACACATAGACAATCGCAAATTACATCCAAACTCACGAGAGAAATAAATAAAAAATAAATGTAGGACATACAAATATTTCTCCCGGCCCGGGAATCGAACCAGGGACCTCTGCGTGGCAGTCCGGCATGGTAACTGTTTGGCCACGGAGGCAGTTGTATTCGAGGTTTGAATAGAAACTTTGTTTTCCGAAGCACAGTTGCGCATTCGTATAGTTGTTTCAAAAGACAAATCAGTTGGAAGCTTGGACGGAGAAGTTTTCTTAAGCATTCTATATGAATTAACGCCATAATAGGATAATTACTCGTCCACTAACGACTTATTCACAAAAATATACCGAAAATATCAGGCATTAACTTTAATTCAGTTTTATTGCCAAAAACATCTGTAGCACCCATAAATGTAATTGTTAATTTTGATAATTAAATAATATATCAAGCAAAATCAGCGTAATTAACATTTCTCAAAGAAAAAACTTTGGGTGGGGAATATCTCGAAAGTTACCGAACTGCAAATCGTCGCCTTCCTTTCTCAAACTCGTATCTTAAGCATAAAGTTATTGAAATGCAAAAAATGGATTGTATATGCAAATTTTGCAGGCTGATTTCACATCACAATTCCTTCATATTCACACACTGGCTTTTACCTATTCTTAAAGTAATGCAACCAAATTACCAATCTTGATAAGAAATTTAAAATAAATAGACAAGTTTTGCCATCTACTGAATAATCACTCTTTATAAGATACGAGTTTAAGACTGTAAAGCATCGAAATGCATTGTTGGCAAAATTGCATGACGTCATATTTTCATCCGACAAAACAATCACGCGTTTCATATACGAAATAGACTGTCAAAAAGTCTTTGGGCTCATTCAGAGTGCAGGCGCGGGCGCGGCGTTGGGTGCGGGCACGCGGGTCTTGGCCTCTTCCCTTTCACAGTGCCGAAGCGGTTACGAGCTGGTAGATCCACACGTCGAAATCGCAAACAGACGCCAGACGCTAGACCAAGCACTGTGAAAGGGACGGGCGGACCGAACCAATAGTTTTGTGGTGGGCGGAATGGCGCGGCCCGCATGCACCCGCGTCCGCGCCCGTCTCGAGGCAGGCGCCGACGCGCGCGGCCACTGTGAACGCAAGGAGCGTCTACGTACATTTGATTTACACGCACCCGCGCCCGCCGCCACTCTGAATAAGGCCTTTCGTTTTTCAAAATGGAAGTGAAAATATTTTTGAAGTAGCATAATCATATCAAAATTTCTTAAGCCAATGAAAATCGTGTTGTATTAACCAGTGTACCCAGTTATGTTATACATTATTTATATATCCAGGCTCAATTCTGAAAGACTTCATCCGTGACGACCACGACCACTCGTTCTCAATCTCGTCACTCTCCGTGCAGCTGTACACGACGCCGACACTGGCTCATCATCTGATCGCGAAACACGACGCGTTATTCATTGTGGTTAACACTTTCGTTAGTGAATGCAATAGGCGGTGTAACAATCGAGTAAGTATTTTTATATAAATTCAACAACTTTCTGTAAAGTACAACTCTTATTAAGTTTATAGCTGTTTTGTTATTGAGCTTCACGTGCAGAAAGATAGTGATTTTCTTACCATAGCTATATAAATTAAAGACTTTTTGTAAAATATGTCACTTATGTAGTTTTACCTTTAAACAGACGATCTGTTCATCACATTTGGTACATCGTATGAAAGCATATTATAAGATCATAATAATGTAGGGTTATCACCGTGTCTTACCCATATAATTTTTTATCTCCACATTTTAAATGGATGCAATTTTCCTATTTACTATTTGTAAATACTTAACTTAAAAGTACTATGTGAAAGAATGTATATAAATTGGTGAAATTAGAAAAAATCGAAAATTACATAATGCCAGGAGAAATTATACGTGATCCTTACTTAGTCCTCTATAACTTTTTTTTATTTAATTTGATTCAAACAGCCAGTACAATATTAAAAAATATAGAAAAAATAAAACTGCTATAGACAAAGAGTACCGAATATTACAGTAAATTTGTAATAACGTAGGCTAACAAAATTTATAACATAAAAACATTTAACACATTTTTGAACCAAAAGCATTCGCTTTTAACGCGTTAAACTACACATGCTTAAAACCAATTTGTACATAAAAAAAATTAAATAAACCGAGATCTGAACTGGCTTCCCAGGTAGACAAACCCCAATAATTGGACATGTATTATTATTAATTTGTATTTTATTCTCTTGCGAGTCAAATATTTACGTACTAATTGCGAATCAAATAAATACTTAGTATTTTTTATGAGATGTTCAGAGAAGCCTAAGCGCGATCAATAATAAAATAGTCCTTAAATATAATTATCAAAAGTGTCTAGGGATCAAGCACATTTTTGCCAATAACTGAAAGTCAAGTTTTTTTATTATAATTTTTTAACTCCATTGGCTTTTTGGTCAATTACTTCAATATATAAATAAATAATTTAATAAATTTAGAAACATTTTTATTTCATTTTTGTAGGGTAATTTTTGATGTGTGTGTTTATTAGTTCGCTAAGATCAGCCCGATGATTTTGTATAAAACATAAGGCAACAAAAGTGCGTTTAGAAATAAATATAAAAATTATTTCTATTTTAGGGTCGCCTGGAATTTGAGCGCAACCATATAAACATGGCGTTCAAACGCGCGCAATTCATTCTATACGACGTGAAGTATCTCCTCGGTTCCGTGCCAACAACATTCGACGACGAGCTGCGTAAAGGGTTCCTTCACGGATTATCCCTGATGCTCAATCTGCTTGTTATGATGCAGGGAATGGACTCTGTAATAAGACAAGTAAGGTTTTAATTAATTAACTATCTATTACTCCAAACAGTACAAGTTTAAAGTGACCCGCTTGTGGTACTTGATTTTGGCCCACTTATTCTGTTAAGGCCTAAAATTTGCTTGGCGGAAGTTATCCGTGCCAAACAAATGGAGGAGGTTTTATTTGTTTAGCACATTAGACATGAAATGATTCCATCCAGCTATTATAATTTTATTTCCAAAAATAAGGTATTTCATTTGAAAAAAGGAATAAATTTATTTACCCTTTATAAGTAAAAAAATTCTCGTAATGAAATTACTAGTGATAAAACAGACCTCTGCTTCTGCTTCCGCAACTTTAATAGCGGAACATTTATCGGAAGTTTACAACGTTGGAGATAGATCAGGAATTAGCGCGATTTGCTTGGCGGCAGGGCACGCGTTTTTAAACAGTTTTATATAGTGTTAAGTGTGAGATTGTATAATATTTACACTTCCGCTTCCGCATCATCTTCCGCCTCCGTTTTGTTTCCGTTTCCGTTACGACACTTCCGTTGCATCACTACAAATTACAAAAAACTGACTGGGGCCTGCAGCGTTTTGGTTTGACGCAATAGTGTTGTTCGTTTTTTAATTTCAGCCATGCTCAACAGATGCCGCTCGTTTAACTTTAAAAATTGGCATTGCAATTTATAAATTTCGTGAAATATTTTGGGGCGCCATATGTTGGTACAATATTGCACTATGTAATTGAGACTTGTAACCATTTAGTGACATATCAAATTGCATTTTCCTTTATTATTTAATGTTTCAGGTTGGTCAACACATGGAATACGAGCCTGAATGGGAGTCTGCGTTCAATCTCCACGTAAAATTAGCTCACAGCATCACTTTGTCATTGGAGTGGTGCGCGTCAGAGCGTGCTCTGATTGCGTCCGCTTACCGCATGGCGCTGCGCAGGCACAGTGACATCTACACTAATCAACCGAGGGTCGTTAGAGGTGATTCTTATTGAGCTATATCTCGAGCTTTTATGACTTGCCTGCCCTTCAATCACTCTGAACACCTTTTCTTAAACTAGGTAATTTGCTGTGGAGTTTATATCAGAATATGGCTCCCAACCATTACCCCGAACATCTAGATGGAAATCGATTTTGGAAAGTTCGTATCCTTAATCTACCCAAAATGCTAGGACGTCCAAACCCCAGAGGTATTCATTTTCAACACAACTGCTATACCAGCATGTGTTAGAGGATTGTTATTAGTTTGTTAGTACATGCAAAATAACAAAAACAGGAATTATAATTAAAAATAGGAATTATAATTATAAATAAAAAAAGAAAATTATACTACAAATTTTCTAGTATGATCCCTGTGACACTTCATTTGATGTTTTCACAGGGATGAGGTAAAGTCGATAGATTTTTGAAGCAAAGGTTCTCTCTTATACAGCCTTGCATAATATTACGGATTTAAAAAAACATAACAATTGAGTTTTTAAAATAAAGAACTCCCGTGAATTGTGTATGAATAATATTTATTTTATTTCTGATATCCGATCCGTTATTTCTATGGAATAGGTAGGTACAGGTACCGGAGAAGAAATAAATTAAATGTAAACGCAGTCTTTGTTTATGATACAATAACAATCAGCAACCAAATTAGCGTGATTTACAGGGACTCTACTGTCATCAGTCCGTAGACAACATAAATTAATGCTTTCTGTACAAAAATGAAAGTCGTAGCCATTGAAATAACAAATTAATAACGTTAAGTCCGTCTTCTGTGAAATTTGGTTTGGTGCAGATACGTGCCTTTTACCAATACTACAGACGTGAATTTGCACTATCCACGACGTTATATATTTATTCAATAAATTATCGACAATTTTTTATCGTTATACCTCATCTCTAGCAAACGCAGTCTAACGAAGTAACCTTTGTACGTTGTCGTAATTTAAATTCATTTTTGAAAAAAATAATTCTCTGGGCATTTGTCACTAATTTGGTGTTACTTTTACTTTAATTTTATGTATTTGCTTAAACAAAAGATATTCACTTAAAAGCGAGACTTATAAAAACACGCATTTTATATACGTAAATTAGTAGACTTCGTTACAAGGTTATATTATGGAGAATTTTGTGAAGTGTCACAGGGATCGTCCTAGAAAATTTGTAGTATAACTCATTTTAAGAAAGAAAGGACATCGTTCAATGAGCGCTAAAATGGTCGGTACTTTGAATGTATTAAAAATATTCCGATTTTTTTGAATCTTAAATTTATTTTAAAATAAATTATCGTATATCATCGAGTATATACCAGAAATAGAGACGAATTAAGGGCCATCCATCCCTGGCAACTCATCAGGCAAATGGGCCTTATATCACTTTTAAATATCAACACTCGTTTGCGCTGAAATCGCAAATTAGAAAACTGAAAAATAATATCTCGAACAATGGGGGCTGTTGCATTCGGCCGGAATCACATTTCATCGGTAATTAAATATGTTTAATTTTTCAATTTTCGTCCATTATAGCAAGGCTCAAGTTAAACTGGTCGATTTGAAGTGGAACAATTGACGACACCCGTCAATTGTTTCGAATTCGGGCTGGCCAATCGGAGCGCAGTTGTCACAGTGATGCTTTGGCAGAATAGTTTTCAAACAAATTAAATGACATTTCGTCTCTATTTCTGGGTTATATACTCGGATGTCGTATAGCTTCAACTCATATATTTTTAAACAGATCCACAAAATTATGTCCATAGGCTATCTAAATAATCGGCATTACGCCGACTAATTAATACGTTTGGACCCTTCTTGTGGAAGATAGATAGACTCGCGTCCTGATGCGTAAATGCGAATTCTTGGTATGCTATGCTACAGCAGAATGTTTTACTTTTCACAGAATTGGGCAACCAAAGCGCCTCAGTGATCCCCTACGACGTTTCCGTCGAGCCAGTGTCCATACATCGGCCTCTGTCGCGATACATCGCCGGTTTACACTTACATCTGCACCAACATGGTTTATCGTACCACAGCAGAGAGTTTGACAGGCCTGATAAACCGAAACCTTCTCCTGAAGAGCTTATAGGTAAATCCATTGTGGTCTATTTCATGAGTGAACTGTTTATCAAAAACTAATCCCCTTAGTTCAAAAGCATTATCGTTTAAAATAGAGTTCTTTCTTTCTTCTTTGTGTTCCCTCGCACCTATAGCCAGGTTTAAGTGGCGTGATTATTTGTTTTTTGCAGAACCAGTGCTTCAGACAATGGCGATGATCGCGCAAGTGCATGCGGGCATGTGGCGCCGCAACGGGTTCGCCTTACTCAATCAGCTTTACTTCTATCACAACGTCAAGTGCCGTGCCGAGATGCTGGATCGTGATATTGTCATGCTGCAGGTAACAAACTAAACTACCTTACCATATCGGCGTGAAGAGGCCTTCTTGGACTCGACATTAAAAAATGTCTCTTCTGTTTTGAACTCTCGTCACTCCAATCATACCTGTTATATCCCGCTTGGGTCCACTATTCTCTCCCAAGTTTTCACCATGACCGAATCTGGCGCCTTCAATTCGCCAATGACATTGGGCAGAAAATTAGGTGAATGATTTTTTATTTATATTGTATTTTTTATATATTCAGATTGGCGCATCACTAATTGAAAGCAATGAGTTTATAATTCACGTACTGAACAAGTTCAACTTACTGCATTGGGCGGATGAAGACTTCGAGCAACGAAGAACCTTCGAAGATGACACTCTGCGGCACACCATTAGCATGGTTGAGGAATTCTTAGGGCTGCTTATTACTGGTAAGTTTTGTATTCATATTGTGAACTTTTGTATTCATGTTGTGCTATGCATATGATTGCATCTCTCTCCTCTCTGGGCAGAGAACCTTAGATATTTGTTTCGGATATTATTTACTTATTATTTTACAGTGGTGGGTTCACGCTACGTACCAGGAGTGGGGGAAGTAACAAAAGAAGATCAGACCAAGAAAGAAATAATTCAAATGCTCTGCGTCAAGCCTCTGCCTCATTCTGAACTCAATAGGTAAGATATTTTGATAATTAAATTGAGAAAAAAACAATAAACGAAACTTATAAATTTCAGAGCTCACTAATTTCACATTACTATGTATGCATAATATAAAAACAAGTACAGGTGAAATTTCACGGGCGGTATTGGACTAGCGCCAGATACTCTATAGCACTTATATCCGATTTGCACAAATACATATTATGTACTTCTGTTTTGTAAAATGTGTGATATATCGAAAGATAAACGCCAACAGGAAAGTGATAAAATATCCCTTTCAGATCGCTACCCGAAGATCAATCCCACGAAACAGGTCTAGAGGGAGTTATTCACGAAGTAGCAGACTTTATCAAACCTACTGGGGGCAACAACAGAGGCGTTTACAAACTGAAACCACATCTATACGATGAATATGATACGTTCTTCTATCACTACACTCGCGAGGATTTGTCGAGGAGTGAGGAGGAACAGAGAAATAGGAGAAAAGCAGCTGGTGAGTTAAAGGGGTGAAAATATGTACCTAATTAGATCGAAGTAATATTTGAAAACGACTAGGATACTTCCTAATCGTTTTTAAATATTGTACTGGAATAGGCATAACGATATGTGTGTTTATAAATTAACCTTAATGTTTCCATTATTCTATTTCAAACAATTGATTATTTATTGGTGTTTAAGTAATGCTTAAAATTAGCATAGCTGATAAGTAAGTAAATGATAATAATAACGCACACACTCAACATAGCCCCGCTCTAGGGAAACCCTGTGTCGCGGGTGCCTTGGATACAAACATAGACAACTTACACCCAGATTCACGAGAGAAATAAATGTAGGCCTTACAATTATTTCTCCCGACCCGGGAATCGAGCCTGGGACCTCTGCGTGGCAGTCCGACATGTTAACCGTTCGGCCACGGAGGCAGTTAAATAGATAGACCTTTGAATAGATAAATTTATTCCTTGGCGGAAATAACTACCAGCCTCTTATATTTCAAAAATGTATATTTAAAAAAACTGGCTTCTTATATTTCATATTAAAGAGAAATTAATCCACGGCCATTTTTTTATAACGCCGAGTAACGGGACGACCAAGTTGTGCGCCTGATCGTAAGCGACACGCCTATCCATAACAGTTGAAATGGCACTCAGAGCTTTAAATCGCAAAGATAGATACATAGCATAGTAACCGTTCGGCCATGGAGTCAGAAAATATTTGGCTATTGTAATAGGCATCTTAATTAATTCTTTAGGATTCTCCTATGGCGTTTGATTATGTTGATAACGTATAAATCATAATTTATTAAATTAGCAATTTGTAATTAATTCAATATTAAGCTTATTTGGTTTGAAGAACTATGCCCTATATGCAAGAATTAGTCAAATTAAACTATTAAACCAACAGTAATTTACAGGTGTTCATCAAGGATCAGCTTAGGCCCTTTACTCTTCTACTTATATTGATGACGTTATTATTTGCAGGGCTTCCTGAGTGCTGCCCGCCACCGGCGTTACCGAAACTAACGCCTCCTTTCCGACTATTAGCAAGCCTACTTCAATGTGACGCGGCACTGCACGTACTACGCATAGTACTCGAACGTGCGTTAGACTTGCGTGCCAGGTCATTCTCCGAGACGCAAGTACACAAGGTAAATGTTTACCTTTGTTGTCGTATATGTATACGACAACACTTTTGCTTGTAATGGTTCAAGTACAACACGATAGAATAATAGTTCTCTGGGGTTTCAGTAAAAAAGTTGTTGTTGGACATAATTATTCTTTGCTGGGATCGAGTTGACTCTGTTACTAAACAGGACCACTATACTGTAGCAGTAATTAACTGGTATTAATAACAGTATGATCCATTCTGTACTTTTTTTTTGTAAGAAATAGGATTGGAAATTAGACGCTTTTAGATGCGCTGCAGTGACACGATTGTGGCGCGGCAGCGGTGCATCTATATTGCTGCAGTAATTTTTAGTTAAAAAAATTGGTAGTCACGATCATGATTATTTTTTTATTATTTTTCTGAATATATTGTCGTTAGGCTCTCCACTTAATTGGGTATGCCCTTCGTGACGAGGAGAGCGGCCACTACGAGTTTCTTGCTTTCGCGGAAAGCGCGGCGCGCTGCGGACTTCTAACCCTGCTGCAAAAACAGGTCAACAACATTCGAGTTGACGCCCATAGACCGCTTACTAAGTGGTTGCTTAATAAGATGAAGTGAGTACATGTTCTGTCCAGGCCTTTCACTAACATCGAGTTGCAGAAACATTAAAAATTTGTATTTTTTGTAATTGGTGAAATCAAATTTTGAGGTGGTGTGTTATAATGGAGGATTAAACTCTATTTGTGGGACTATGCGCTTTTTCCAATATATTATTGTATGTTACCTTGACCGCCATTATTCAACATTATCTGAAAAAACAATATTAAATCCTCAAATCGATTAATTTAATTGTTATTTGAAAATAATTTCACTGTGCTTGCTATTTGCCAGAAAAAGAAACTTTCAATGGTAGAAAAAAGTACCTTATTCCCAATACAATGGATTTATTATTAATTCCTCCGAGAAACTCGAATCCGAAGTTAATATCGTTATTCCGGTAACTCATAGTCGTTTATACGTTTCTAGTGTAAGTTGACACACGGCGCCCTCAGTAATCGTAGCTAAATTAGATTTGCAATATTTTTTACACTCGTAGCGTGTAACGTCGTGTGGACGACTAAATAGTTTACTGAATTGTTCTTTTTGTACAGGACTTTATTAGGACAGAACGACGAACAAGGTGGCGAAGGAGACAGTATGGAGACTGACCAAGAACAAAAGCCTACTGGCGGCGAAATTGCGGGTAAATCTTCAACGATATTATCCATCTTGTTATTATTATTTATTTTGTACAGGGCTATTTGTAAAATACTAACAACCTTGTAGGACTGCATTACTAATATCATAAACAACAATTTTATATTCAAATATATCGCTCTAAATGGTGATAACTCTATGCGATAGTAAAAGAAAGCACTCGCTACTAAAATTATTTTTATGAATGACAGCACGTTAGAGGCGTTGCTAAAAATACAGAATTAAAAGAGGTCGGACAACAAAAACTAAAAAGTTGTTTTTGATAAGTTTATTATGGTTTGTAAACAGTCATGAAACCAAAACTGTTGTTTATGATGATAGTATTGTAGTCCAGAGAGGTATTAGGATAGTATTTTTCAAATAATCCCGTATTATTATTGACAATCTCGGTGATCTAACGGTTTACGTCGTGGGCGTTGGATGCTGTGGTCCCGGGTTCGATTCCCTGTAGATTGAGGTCCCGCCACAATTTAAATTTTAATTGATTTAATGCGAGGGTACCAACTCTACATCTGTTGACCTTCATGAAGGTGGAGTTTTAGCCGGTGTCATGTATCCGAAGTCGGTTACCGGACACCCACGTTGCGTCACATGTAGTCCATGCGTGTAAATGAATAAATGTTTTATTATATTATTGTAGTGTAATGGCCCTGCTGGTGCTGGTGGCGTTCTGTAGACTGTAAAATAGCCTGGATAGCAGTAATATAGCCTGGTCTAAGGGTAGTAATAGCCTCCGCCCCAGCCGCAGCAGCCCCCGCAGCCTCCATACGTCTTACTTAGCAAGTTTTAGCAGTTGAAAAGACGAAAGTCCGGTTTATAGGAATTCATTCAGTACAACAACAATATTAATATATTAAAATGTAAATGGTTCAAAAATAAGAAAGTAGAGAGTGACGATGGAAAGAAACAAAATCAGAAAGCGAAGGAAGATGGAACAATTCAAATTTAAAATTTAAATACAAGCAAAAGAAAAAGTGATAAGATACAAAAAGGTGAAATGACGGTGTAAGGAGGTCACACCGTCACAATAGTATGTATTTATAGGTCAATGTAACCTGAATATAAATAAAAAATAAATAAATAAAAATAAAAATACAAGTCGTGTTGCCTACACAACTACTTACACTTTTTTTATAATATACTTTTAATTGATTGCAGATGCCGAAAAAGAGCGTCGTGCGAAGTTAGCTGCAGAGCGGCGAGCGAAGCTCATGGCGCAAATGAAGGCGCAAATGAACAACTTCATTTCAAAGAATGCTACGCTGTTCGAGGAGACTAACACTGAGGTACAGAATATCGCTGTTACACTGGGAAAGACAATTATTTCATAAAATATCGACTTTAAAATAAATGCAATTAAATTTTCAACGACGAATATTTATTATCACACGTTAATTTGTAACAGACGATTCCACATTTTATGTTTTACCGAAATTTGAAAATGTTTGCCTTTTACATAAGCAATTTTGTCGCGTTATCCTACATTAAATAATTTTCTGTGAAAATTCCAAGCAGGTAATTGATTTTCGCAGTATAACGACGATATTCATTAGAAGTCTTCATCTTATCGTATCAATGGTATACACTATGAAGCGTAAAACACAGAGAACGGGCGCGTGACGGCTCGGGAGCACGGCGGGTGTAATTCCGTGTATTTATGTATATGGACGACAACACACCATGCATGCGGGCGCGGGACCCGACCTGCACCCGTACCGCGCCCGCTCGTAGTATGTTGTCGCCCGACCCGCACCCGTTTTCTGTGTGTTTCACGCTTAACACTTTAACAAAATTAAATAGCAATTACACGATCCCTGAAAATCTGTTTATTACTTGTAATTGTGTTGCAATCTAAATGTAGATTGCAACAAGACGAGCATCGACATCTGATCTGTCAATATATTTTTATGGCATTGGCCACTAGCACATTAGCCAAAAAATTACATAAAAAAAACCCGTTCCGTTCCGCGGGATTCCGCTCCATTTTCCGTTACATATTATTATTAAAAATCCTTAACGATATTTTTAGGTATTGCTAGGCGAGTTATTTATTGTCCAATTCATCGTTATCACAGGTAACGGAAGAAGAGCAAGAAATAAGGACGTTGTACTCCGGGGCCGCACTTGGCGTGTGGGGCGGCGGCGTTCCCGAACCTACACGAGTCTGTATTATGTGTCAGGAAGAGGTACGTTTTCGTATATGTATTATATTTTTATTTCCTTATTTATGATGTCAGTAAACAGTTTTATAAGATGAAATTCACGGCTGTTGTCACCACTGTAGCCGGCTAGCCAGGTTATTGGATATAGACTAGATTGTAAAACCTACCTAAACTAAATTATTTTCAACGTAAACATTGAGTTTATATTTATATAAATAAGAATTAGACATAAAGTAGCATTTGAACTAATATCTTTTAACATCGATTTGTTATAGCTTTACCTAGATTTTGTTAAAGAAAAATAAATTATTTGTGTTTCAGATGTATTTTTTAGATTATGACAAAGCAGAAATAGCTGAAATTTATTTCTATAGTCGTCACCAAATAAGAGGCCAAATTTTACAGCTAAAGAAGGCGATAGTATGTAACTTTGAATGCGATCAACGAAACAATAAACAAACAATTATTAGCATAATTGAGTTTAAAAAAACACATAAATTTTATTGAAACATTATATAATACGAGACCTGTACCTCACCTACGGTGGGGTTGGGCTCGGCCTGCGGCGCGTGGTCGGGTTCAGTTTACGGGGTGTGCTCATGCTCTTCGGTGGCACAACAGTTAGTACTATAGGCGCGTGATGAGGAGGTCGATTCCCGATTTGGGCCAATTTAAGAAACGAACATTTCTAAATTGGTTTTGGTCTGAGTATCCTGGATTGTCGGCGTTTTGGTATTCATAGTACAGAAAATTCGGCAGTAGTTTGGCATTTTTTTCCCCTAAATACGTTTGTCGCCACTTTGTAGTTTATTGGATTTAGACTAGACTGTAATACCTTTGTACCTGGTTCAAACATTCAATGTAGATATTGAGGGACGACAAAAGATACTTAATTTATAGGTATGCATATAAGCAGGTAGAAAGATACTGAACCATGTTTAAAACGTTCTTAACACTACATTGTGCTATGACGAGGAACCGTAGAGGTGTGCCTCGTATGTCGCGTACAAACCCTCAGCACATCTCACGTATATGGGGCGGGACACATTGAGAGGTGACCCGAGTGGACCTCCAACTTTAATCCAACCTCTGCCCAACATGTTTCAAGCTTCGATAGCTATTAATCGCGGTGCAAGCGTACATGCCAGCTACTACCGACCCGATTGATGCCAACGATAGGCACCCACAGTCATAAGCGTCAATGAGGCTAGTCTACTTCGGGTAGAGTCAGCACGTGGCAAATTGATAGTCATAGAACATGTTTCATAACAATATTAAACTCGACAATTAACTTAGTTGTGTGTCTTTCCACCGTGTCTATGCATGGTGTAATGTTAAACAGTACATATAGGAACTTACCAGTTGTTTGTCTCTTAGGGTACATTCACTTACACAGCCATATCTTTACTTTTAACCAAACTGAAGTGCACTCGGTTCCCGCCATTGCCGTTGACGTTACTGCCGTCTCGATAGTGTCAAAACAAAAAGTTAGCAAAGGCAAAGCAGTGTTACCACAATACAAAAAATGGGTGAAGTTCGTTTACTCACCAAATGATTGATTATCGCGTGATTCGCGACAACTTCTCTTTGGCATAGCTTTCAAGAAAATGGAATCTAACAGATATGGTTGAAATACAACAACGCTATGATAAGTATCTCATTTCCACTACATCGGGAAGTATGCCTTACATTTTTACAATTGTGAGATCTTGTTACTCGTAATCTATTACGCCTCCGTATATAATTACCTCCATACGAAAGCGTGCGGACGCTTCGGGCTTCGCCCTCCGCGGGCCTCGGCCTGCGGCCTCGGCACTTAGGACATTGAATAAAAAAAATTGAAATAGGTCGATTCCCGATTTATCCCATTTTAAGAAACGAATATTTCTAAGTTGGTTTTGGTCTGAGTATTCTGGGTTATCGTTAATTTGGTATTCAGAACATACTTATTTATTATGTATAATAGCTAAATTCTCGTAATAAACCATTTATGAATATTATAAAATCTAAATTAAAAGACTTGGATACAATTCATCGAAATGTGGGACAATTTTACGAAAATAAGAGGAATTGCTACAGAATTGTTTGGAATTCTGTAAATGAACTGCTTTTAGCAGAATTGCACGATTTGGCCTTTTAGGCCCCCAGGACAACGATGAACCAATTATAAATGAACCAAAATAATCTAAACAATCACAAACTCTTAAAAATTTGAATCGATTTCTCGATTACCGATATGATTAGTTCACATCCCTATTCGCGTCACAATGACAAGTGTCAAATTTGGTCTTTTATTTGGTGAGACTATAATCACAATGGCAATAATGTTAAGATAGATCTATGAAAGTTTACGTACAATGTGTTAGGTCATTGTGAGAGTGGAACCTGTATTAGGATACCCTCATCATCAACCTATATATACGTTCTACTGCTGGGCACGGGTCTCATCTCAGGTGAAGATTTAGGCCATGGTCCGCCACTGTGGATAGGGAATTCACTCATATCGAGAGGGTTATGAACCTTCTTCTTCTAGTTTTCATCACGACGTTTTCCTTCACCAAAGAGCTCATAATAAATTTCAAATTAAATTTCGCACATAAATCCGAAAGGCGGTAGGTCAAACCATTAGGCCACCACGGCTTTACCTATTAATAGATATGATAGACACTTAGGGTCGTATTCTAGAACTCTACTCAATGCTCAAGTCAGGACTTGAGTATGATTCAAAGCACTAGAAATCATACTCAAGTCCTTGCCATTAGAGTCGTATTTCCAGTGCTTGAAATCATACTCAAGTCTGCTCAAATCCTGACCTGAGCATTGAGTAGAGTTCTGGAATACGATCCTTAGACGTTATCAATTAGTAGATATTAAATTTTTATTGAATTGATATTCAATTATTTTTTGTGAAATTACTCCACTAGGTTGTTAAATTATTTTTTGTTATTAATACAAAGATCGAACACTTAGAAAAAATTCGTTTGATCCGGCCGGATTCAAACCGACGTCTCCTAGCAAATCGTGCCAGACGCTATGCCAACTAAGCCACGGAACGAACCAGCGGACCTCACGAATTTTTCTATGTGCTTGTTGACGGATCTTTGTATTTGGCTTTCAACGACTTTTTAGTCGTAGCGCCATCTATGGAATCTATTAATAGATAGGTAGATGACGACAATGCATTATTTTACTAGTGTTCCGCTAAATAGAGCCGGTGTGTGTATAGTCTGTTTTTATGAAGACGGAGCAAAATGACAGTTCATTGCGCAAGTTGCCCGTTTGCGAGCAGCCAGTGAGAAATATTATATCGACTATCGACTATCGACTGAACATTCTGCCCTCGTAACGAAAAAAGGCACAACTATGCGTACTTTATACAGCAGTTATGCCTTTTTTCGTTCTGAGCAGTATTGGTTACGTATAAGAAATGAATAGCCGAACTTATTTGAATTATCTCGAACCATCCAATGACTGAGCACAAATTAATTTAAATCTTAAATTTTTGTTAAGTTCATTCATAGCACAGTGTATTTAGAACTATGTTTATGAAAAATATAAAAGACAGAGGAGACATTTTAAAGTTTTTCATTTCAATTTAATACAGATAATCAAATCCGGCTATTCTTGTTAAAATGTGTATGAATAAAAATTGCTCTCGGTGCTAGTAGGCCAACTGTCAAAATAAGAATAAAGAAGGCAATAACAGCGCAGCGGTCAGCCGGCGCACTGCGCGTACAATATAATAACGCGTTCAGAATGCTGCTGGGTCCGCCACGGTTCTGCAGTGCTTTCGGTATATTCGCGGAGACGGCAACGGATGGTTTCCATGCGATCCTGCGCAAGCGTACTGCGTCGCTGTTGAGCCGCCTGCGTAGATCATCTAACAGCATCCTGAACGTTTTTACTGACCGGTGGTACTCTCCGCTGCTACACCAGTGGATGTGCTTGCATGCGGACAAGCACATAGGTGGATAGTGGTAACGGTTCAGACCCGTGACTCTTAAATTTTCAATAATATGTAATTTTAATTTAATTTAATGTATTGTATTTTATAATGTTTTTATTTTATTTCATTTCATTTTTATGACTCGTGTACTGCACTATGCTGTAATATTGGCGAAATAAAATATTTTAAATAAATAATTTGAATTTGAATAACGCAATTAGTAATCACTATTTAAAATTTTATGGAACTGGCAACCCTACAAATGTCATTTTGCTCAGGCTTCAAAAAAGATAGACTATAGTTTCTACGTGAAGAACAAGTTACAATGGCGACGTTGACTACTCACTCGGTCCTCAGGCGAAAGTGGAGATTAAGGCGGAGCCGCTGGTGCTGGTGGCGTTCGCGCAGCATTCGACGGTGCTGAACCGAGCGCGCGTGGGCGGCTGCGGGCGCGTGCCGGCCGAGTGGCGCGGCGCGCACCTGCCGGCCGGCCGCGGCGCGCAGCCGCACGTCTCCTCCTGCGGACACGCGCTGCACGCGCGCTGCTGGCGCAAGTACGTCGACAGCGTGATGGACAAGGAGAACCGCAGGTATCGGCAGGCGCATTTTTAACCGACTTAAAAAAAGGGGGTTCTCAATTCGACTTATATATTTTTTATTGTATGCATGTTACGCTAGTACCTCTGCATGGCAGTTCGGCATGGTAATCTTTATGCCATAGAGGATGTTACTGGCAGGCAGACATGTACTGAGATTATTATGATAGCGAGTGACGAAAATATAGAATAGATATAACAAAAACGAACTTCGATGTACTTTCGTTTCTTTGGCCGCCTTTTAAACCATAAACGTAAATTAAGTCCGTTCCGCCCGTTTTTAATTTTCGCAATGAAAGATGATGCTAGTGAGCAGCTGGCTGTATGAAATTTTTCCTTTAGTTTGTTTATTGGCTGAGATCCATCGGGAAGCTATAGTACTCCGTATTATCGAGGATAGATTACAGCTTGTTTATTATTAAATGTTTTGAAATTTTGAATACGTGGTGTTATATGCGCGTTGTTTAATGATAATACGTGGAAAATTTTAGGCAAGCCGGATTGAAAAGAGTCATATGAACGCCTCGCGTCGTAGTACTCTGCAATACTGCGTTATTATATAAAGGCAGTGACATATTTACATATACTATTAAATTACCCCACTTGACCTTGTGCATAGTAGATAGCGCCATATTGCCTCTACAATGACATCTCTAGTTCCTGCAAATAAAAGAAAAGGCTTTAGGAAACTAACGACATTAAATTTATCATTAATGTAGATTTACATATTTTTTGTATTGCCTGTATTTTTATTAAACAAAATCTAAGCAACTCTAATATTTAGTCTCAGATATACTAAAAACACAAGGAATAAAATAAAAATATGGCGACCAAGCAAGCCTTAATTAGGAATTTTACAGTAACACAAAGTTTGTATTAGCACTCAAATTACTTAGTAAATTAGTATAAAGTTACTCAATACTATTAGAAATAGTTACAATATTATTTACTTGATAATATAAAATGTTAAATTTAACTAACGTATGTTATATCTTTAACTTCGGTTTTTTTTATTAAAATCTAATTATTATTTATGCTATTGTATGAAGTTAACTCTAAATAAATGCTACATCAAAAGTAAAATTTACGATCTAATAATTGGATACTGTAATGTATTACATATTCATTTTGCTACATTTTTCAGCGAATAAATACTTTCATTCAAATAGTGACCCCCTGCTTGTACTTCACAGACCATATCGCCTCCGGCAACCGGCAGCTTTCGATGTAGAAAAGAAAGAATATCTCTGTCCACTGTGCGAACGACTTTGCAATACAGCGTTACCCCTCCTCCCGGGACCGTCTTTACCAACAGGCGTCCCCCCGCCCCTTACCGAAGACACGTTTGATGAATCCGTCAATTTAATACTCAAGTTGAAACACCAAGTATGTTCGGAACAAGTACATATTTGTACTGAGTACTGCGAAGAATTGCTCTGCCAAGCAAGAGCAAGAAGTGTTGGTGCGATGTCATCGGACATGGAAGACGAGTCGGCTGACGAGTGCGAAGTCTACGTCTCTACGCATTCGGAGAATTTGTTGACTCCCGATTTCTTGGCTCATTTTGAAGGAGAAATTCCGAGTTTTAATGATACTACTAAATCACTTATTGAGGACTTTGCTTCGGTGAGTTCAAGATATTTTATGCTGTCTTATTTTAGGCTATAGACTATCTGAAATTACAAACGTTAAATTACGCCAAAATTTATTTTATCGCGTCAAGTGAAAATATATAATTTTATTGTTCAGAATTTTAACTCACCATTGAAATTGCTCACTCTCGATTTCGTCCACGTAATTACTGTAGCTCTATACCTCTGTTGTTTGCACATCATTCAAATCAGACAAACTTTTATTTGTAAATTTGGAATCATGGACTCTGGTACTAGCTCAAAATGGGGCAACACAAGGTATAGGTAATAAATTAGCTAATTTATTTAATTTACAGATTCTCCCCTGCATTTGTGGACTCTCCGAATCAGGCGGCATGATCTCCGTAGCCGCTTTATATCGAGCCACATCCTACACAATAATAAGTACAAACACTGTTCTCCAAGCAGAAAAACGTCCCATACTCGGCGACCATCTCCCTGCCCGACATAGAGACGCCTTACAAGCCTTAATACGCCTCGCTGCCGCTGTTCCTTCAATATGGTCCACACCAAAGCACTTATCGCACCACGCTTTGTCCACTTTAAACGTCTTAGAGAACACCACGCCTTTAAGCCATGATGCTTTCGGTACTGTGGTTACGTTAGTGCTGACAGCGCCATCTCTATTCTGCAAAGTGGCCGGCCCCGCAAGACCTAACCATCTGGCAAGACAAATGACCCTGCAGAGTTTCAGAGCCGATATAGTACGAGCTCTTATTGTCACTGATGTATCGAATTGTAAATCTGAAGCAATGGAGGAGGAAGACTTGAAACCGAGACCTGATTTAGAAAATCTTTTACCTTTTATGAAAGAATTACGCAAAGGGAATTTGGATATAGAAGGGTTGAACCCTAGTGAAGTGTGGGACAGGGTGAAGAAACAATGCCACAGTTTCTTGAGATGCTGTTGTCTCTTCTTTCACTTTTTGAGTGATATTATTCCGCCCACAGAATTGACTGTTGTCGATGGTGACACATGGGAAGTCATGTGTGGGTATCTCAACTTACCATGCACGTTTAAAGAGTTGATAGATACACCAAACGTGAGGAAGAAAGCTCTGGAATGGTCCAATATGTCGACAGAATATTTTAACGGTGATATGCTCCCGCATGTGGTCACGGAACCTGATGAACCGCCAAAGTTAATGCCTCTGCCGGATGATTTTTCGGAACTCATGAATGTGGTTTCGGAATTTTCGTGTCCGAATTCGGAAAGGGAGGACAGTAAATACCCGACAATGTGCTTAGTGTGTGGACAGATATTGTGTT
The DNA here is from genome assembly GCF_003589595.1 of Hyposmocoma kahamanoa. NCBI lineage: Eukaryota > Metazoa > Arthropoda > Insecta > Lepidoptera > Cosmopterigidae > Hyposmocoma > Hyposmocoma kahamanoa. The sequence goes on from NW_020653761.1 coordinate 114,187, forward strand.
CGCAGAGTTATTGTTGTCAAACTGAGATACGAAAGGTAAGTCTTTTGATAATTGTTTCTGTTGTGTTTTCATGTTTCAAATATCCAGCTTAAAAGTAGTGACTATCAGTATGCAAGATATAACAGTTTATTGCAAGATATAACTATAAATAAATTAATATTAAGTATGACTTATCATGATGAATACCTTAGTCTACAAAATTAGAGTGGCAGACTATTTCCCTTTCCGGTGCGATATTTTGCCCATCTTATAATTTCGCATCATCGCGGAAGTCCGCAAGACACCGGCGCTATATTTTCTTCTCATTAATAATAATAATACACACACTCAACATAGCCCCTCACTAGGGAAATCCTGTGTCGCGAGTGTTATGGACACACACATAGACAACCACAAATTACACCCAAACTCACGAGAGAAATAAATATAGGCCATACAAATATTTCTCCCTGCTCGGGAATCGTACCTGGGACCTCAGCGTGGCAGTCATGATAACTGTTCGGCCACGGAGCCAGTTTCTGTTCCGACACAAAAACATTTATCTGTTAAAAATGTATTTTTGTTATTTTCAATTCAGGTTGATCAATCTTTTATCGGCCTGGAACCGGTCGCATGACGGAGGAGATCACAAATAGATCAAACTGTGTGTGTGCTTGCAGAGTGGGCGTGGGGGTGGCACGGAGCACGTAGGCGCGGTGGTGGCACACGCCATCCAGTGCGGCGCGGGCACCGGCGTCTTTATGCGCGTGCGCGACTGCGAGCTGCTGCTGCTGGCCGCGCCCGCCAGAGGCGCCATGCTGCCCGCTCCCTACCTCGACAGCTACGGGGAGACCGATCAGGTGAAGCTATACACCGTCCTTTCAGATTATTCTGTCTGTGCATAGAACAATACGATGCTGGTTTTATAAACCCCGTTAATCAAAATGTATGTATGGAATGTCATTTATTCCTTTGCAGTGGACTAATGGATAACAGAAATCCACAGTCTTGTGACTCATACTTGTTCACTCTTCTCAGGGTAGTCTGCCTTACGTAGAGTTAATAAATAAGTATAATAAATATCTTTCTTTATTTACCTGTACAATACAAAACAACATTGCTTTCTCTGACTCATTTTCAATTGCTTCACAAGAACAAATCGTTTTCGTTTTAGTCATATATGTATCATACTTGTGGGCACAGGTTATCGAGGGCGACAATGACGAACGTGTTCTTTCCACAGGGTCTCCGTCGTGGCAACCCACTACACCTCTGTCCTGAAAGATACGAGAATCTTCGCATGTTGTGGTTATCACACGGTTTGCATGAACGTATCGCACGCGCTCTTGATACGAACATGCTTGTCAACACGCAGTGGCAGAACATGTGAAATGATAAATTACATTCGACATTTGCAACGTCATGAAAGAGATGTATAAAACCGTGCAACTGTTGTACAATGTCTTGTAAAAGTTGCACAAAGCCTTGTAAAAGTTGTACGACGTCTTACAAAGCGTATGCAAAATACTGTAAAAGTATAGAAGTGTGTTGCAAAAATTATGCTATGTCGTGCAATCATTCAAAATAGTCCAAATAACAGAAATAGATTAGATAGACATTGTCTTTTAACCAGATTTAAAAAACTGGTTTTTATGTTGCAATCTTAAAAATAAATTAATTACATTCGTACATTTGCAAGTGCGGCTGCATCTTTCTAAGAAATGTATGAATGAAAACGTGACATCTGTATACTCACTCTTATGAATTGTTAAACGTTTCAGTTTGGGTACGCCCTTGATGATTAGGCACCGTCACTAATACCATTCAATAAAGTCATACACTACTCAAAACAATAACCCTAGCTATTGTGTTGTATATTTGTCTAGTATTTTCGGGAGTTATTTGAACAATAAAGATAATCTGTTGTCTAGTTTAAACTGTGTCAAAACATAAATTTCTATGTTACGTTCCGTCTATGTTTAAAAATCTAGTTGGAGTCCCTAGTGTAACGCTCATTAAAAGACGCGAAGTCTATCAAATTTCAAATCGTATATAGCTTTTATTTTAACTAAAAGGAGTGAGTAGAGAGTTTAAAACAAGTAGGAGAAAAAATTCCCGTTCTTATAGTTTACATGCCTGATGAGATAGATAATTTAAAATTTATGCACAGTTCATCAAATACATAATGTACGTTAACACTTGTGGTTTAAAGTCAGATTTTGTAATAAGACTAACGGAAAATCCAAAGTATAAAGTTGACTACAAAGTTTAAATAAAGGATGCAGAATTTTAAAGAACCAAATTATAAAAACCAATACCGCCACCACCATAAAAATACCGTCAATGTAAAGGTGACAAGCCAGCTGCCTACAACAATAACTGCCTCTGTGGCCGAACGTTTACCATGCCGGACTGCCACGCAGAGGTCGCAGGTTCGATTCCCGGGCCGGGAGAAATATTTGTATGGCCTACATTTATTTCTCTCGTAAGTTTGGGTGTAATTTGTGGTTGTCTATGTGTATGTCCATGGCACCCGCGACACAGAGTTTCCCTAGCGCGGGTCCATGTAGAGCGAGTGCGTTATAAAAAAAAACAATTTATTGCCTCACAAGCTATTGCTCCCATAATGGTGGCTCTAACTGCAGTAGCTTTAATGATCATGTGGATAACCACACATAACACTCAGCCAGATACATCAGCTGAGTATCAGCGTAATACAAACGCCAGATTCATACATTGATATAGTATATATCATAATATAGTCTTTATGTATAGTATATAGTCCTGTTCAGTGTTGTCGTCTAAACCATACTTTTAATTATTTTTTTTAAAGTTTAATTTGTGTCGAAAGTTATCTATGAAATTTTTGACACAGCTTTTTATTATGTATATAAACAAGTTGTTATAGTTAAACATAATTTTAAAAGACGTTAACTAGCTAAACATAATTTTGAAAAACAATAAAAATTGTGACTCCCAGGACTGACTAGACATTTGCAGAATTCTCCAAGAGAAGCCAGAACTTAAAAAGTGATCTATGAAACAATTCTGATTCAACGTGAATTTGTAGAAACAGTGGTTTATACGGCAACACATCGACACCTCCTACGTAAAGTATCGTATGTCGAAATTGCCAAGTTTACAGGGGAGCGTTTTAAAGTTCTCCGTTTTGTTTGGCAAAACCTCATTACTGACATAAAGTGATCATCTAGTAAGTAGATCATCTAACCGATATCTAGGATTTTACAATACTCTATGTGAGTAACAAGCTTTGCCGAATAAAACTGAGAAATGCTAAAGTCACGTGTTATGCTCATTGCAGTGAATTGAGAACTTTAAAACGCTTCCTTGTAAACTTGGCAATTTCGACATACGATACTTTACGTAGAAGGGGTCGACATAATCGGAAAATATTAACGACATCATGTTATTTTTCGACTTACAAGGTTATAATAATACCCGGGCGTTAGAAACGAGGGTCGCATCCAATTAAGCAATCTTGGTACGAGTTACAAAAGCCGTGGATGTATCGTTCCTCTCCTAACTGTCGTTGCCAATTTGTTTAGGGCAATGTGGAAACACTATTTTAATTCAAAATCGTAATGTTTTTATTTTCATAATATTCATCTTTTTTTTTGTGAAAATACTCCAGTAGTTTGTTATTATTGATACAAAGGTCGAACAAACACAAAGACAAATTCCTTCAACCCGTCTGGTTGGAGTCAGGTCGATAGAATTTTTCTTAGGTATTCGATTTTTATATGAATAATAATGCGAAAACATATTTACTACTTTACATCTGTAGCTGTAGGGTACGGGCTACAGCTATCTCATTCTAGCAGGGTAATTTTCAGATTAGTTTTTTCTACCTGATACCGGTGGCAATTTCATTTAAGTATTCGAGTAAATTATCGTTAAATAACATTTCGGGTTACTACACTCGAATATTAAACAATACTGTCATAGTAATATTTTTTTTATAATACTAAGGTGACGGGACAAACAAGTCGTGCGTCTGGGGATAAGCGACACGCCTATCCGTAACGGTTGCAGTGCCACTCAGATCTTTAAATCGCAAAAATTTTAGGGTCGCTACCACTGCGCTCGTCACCCTGAGACATAAGTTAACATGTCTCTTGTGCCTTTAATTTCACCAGGACCCTTACCCTTTCAAACCGGAACGCAGATTACTGCGTTCCGGTTTGGAGTGGCAGTACGTCTCTGGACGAACTCTTTCACAAGGAGCTCTACTGCGACTAAAATATTCTACAATAATCCCTAATATTCTGCAATGTTACAATTAAATAATAGAAAACGCCACCGTAATTAGATAGAGAAAACTAATCTCAAAATTACCCATCAATGAGTTACATTCACGTATAACAAAAAGGGAAACATATAATGGAGAATGTTAGCATTTGAAAACTAAATAAGATCCGTACGCCTTACTTTGTTATGAGTAGTGGTCGGATAATCGAATGTTTATTTACCAACAATTCGGTTACTCACTAACATGGAATGCGCGTTTGTATCGAAAAATATCCCGCCACACCGGGGTTGACGAAGCTATTAAATATAAAAAGAAAGAAAGATTGAAAGAAATAAAATGTTTAAATGTTATTTATAATTTTATGTAACATTTAAACTAACTTTTATCAAATATAGAAAATATAAAATATAAAAACTTCGGACATTAAGAAAAAAATTGTAAATTTAATATTTTTTCACCGAAATCATCGTTCAAGTTCCAATTTGACACTAAGGGTTATATTCTAGAACTCCACTCAATGCTCAAGTCAGGATTTGATTATGGTTTAAAGCACTCGAAATCATACTCAAGTCCCTGCCATTAGGGACGTATTTCCAGTGCTTGTGTTTCAATGCAATCCTAACTTGAGCATTGAGTAGAGTTCTAGAATACGACCCTGAGATTCAGTTGTCATATTTCTGTCACTCTCAGACCTTTAAGACTTATAGTGAGCCAAAGTGGCGCGACTGAAGTGCGTCTATAAGCGTCTATTTTGAAGGCGCCCTAAGAAGCCGCTGCCATATTTTCATTTAATAATTAATTTAAAAAAACTGAACTAGGTATAAAATGATACAAATATACCGATCACCAATAATGTCAACGTTTTTGTCACGTTAGTTTGATACGTCAGAGAGGAAAGGAACGATATGATAGGTATGCGAAAATCATGTAGTGTGTACCCACTGACTTATCTGTGATATATATGGTGTTGCTTGGTCCTGTAACCATAGTAACTTCGACGTGGTAACTTTTGTTCCCTTTTTGCACACTTTTTGTGATTATCACAGATAAGTTGGTCGCACAAGGTAATTGACTTAGTCTAAATGTATATTCACTCATGGATTTATAAAACGATGCTAAATAATTAGATAGACCATCTTTAGAATTGTTTAGTGGCTGTGGATTTACTGAATAATCGATTATTTCTCGTTATAATTAAATATTAAATGCGTGTAGAGTTGCGAACACGAGCGTGTAGCTGTTTATGTTACGGTTTTTGCCTAGAAAAGGCATGAAATTTAAAAACCAATGTTGGCGTGGTTGTTTGCTCTGAAATATGTTGCTTTTTGCCGTAGTCGGGTAAATACAAATTGTAAAAACAGTAGTACGAGTAGTAGAACGAGTAACGCTACTCATTATCTAAAACTTTCTGCATTTGCAAGAACATTTACAATGTATACGAACAGATGAGAATGTTTACGTACTAAAATTAATAATTTGGGGTGGTATAAAAATATATATTAACTCGGCATAAATATGTCATGAGTGATTAGCGATTTTTGATGATGACAAAATGTTTTTAGATACACTTTCCGCTTTCCGCTCTTATCCGCCGCTCTATACGCACCCCTTAATGTTAGGTAGATATCTCAATAACGAGCTTAAACTTGTTTATCATAAAATTTGTGTTCGTGCAATTTTTATCATAGTTACTTATTACATACTAATTATTTAATTGAAATGTGTGTTGTTTTCCTAATATTAAAATTTTAGAATAGTTCTAGATATCAATGGGTTTGGAAATTAGACCTCTAATAAAAAATCCTCGTTTTATTTGTTTTTTTTTTTGTTTTATTTGAATATATTATAAAATGTTGGCTGGCTGTATTGCTTCATCGAACCTCTCAAAATAAGCTCTTACTACTACCAAATTTACTCGAAATTGTTACGGACAAAACGCACCCTAAAAACAATCAATTAACATTACTCTAATAAACTTTTCGACGAAACGACACATACGGTCAAAAAGCGAGACAATATTAAAAAACGCACAACTCGTTTTGATTTCCAAATCCATGCAATATAATTAATTAATAGTATAACATAAGTTGCAACGAATATCTTAATCACAAAGGTA
>NW_020653761.1:120951-148445 GCF_003589595.1 Hyposmocoma kahamanoa
GTATTTTCGGTATAAATAATACTTAAAAATTAATATTACAATTAGTAATTCGAATCTCGTAATTTCGATAATGTAAGGAAAATAATTTTGGAAGCGACAGTAATTAACATCACAGATTGTTAATTTATTTAGCAAAGAATGTAGACTTGGTTCATTGGTTTTGGTCAATAGAAAATAAATATCTATTAGATAATTATGGTCAATACTTTCTTTCTACACGTCTTTCGAAATTATCAAAAAAAGAGTTTAAAAATTGACCAATAACTGTAGAATTTCAAATTAAAAGCATCCTATAGATAGCTCGAATCCTTGCCATTGCGAAATAAATTCAATACGTTGATGTAATTGTAAATAAGAATAATTTTATGTAATAAAGCCACGGCTTAGACTACGAAATTTAGGTAATATTAAATGTCTATATGAAAGAAACGTTATTTGTGCGCAAATTTGCCAGTTCTAGGAAACTCCTTTTGGTTAGTCCAAAAATAGCTTTGTGAACAGGTTACCAAATTCTCAACTCACCATATTCTCATCTCACCTTGTTCTCGGCTGAGTAATAGTGTGCTCTCTACACAAAGAAACGTGGAACTGCTCAATTAGTTAAAGTAAAAAATAATGAGCGTAACAGGACGATTATTTTTGAAATTTCTAGTTGTCAAAAATATAGATATCAAATATTACAAAATAATTTGTGTCGCACTTTATTGTATGTAATGTACAAAATTACAAAATAAGTTATGTTGTACGTTATTGTATGTAATATACAAAATATATGCTCATTTACACATTACTTGGTAGCACGTTTGAATATTTTCAAAAGCAAAGAAAAAACGTTTAAGATGAACCCCTACTTAACGTAACGGCATTATGGGCCCATCATATCACTGCAATGCTATCATGACGACATAGACATGCTACATTTTAAATTAATATTTCTTCGTGTTGACACGAAATTGTGTTGCCAGATTTCAATTGGTTTTTCGAATGTAAATAAAAGACTAAACTGACACCAATTACGCGCAAGATGCGTTTTTCACATCAGTTCTAAGTCTCTTTAACTTTGCCGAAGCTACAGAGAAATATTGGCGTTTTATTCGCGTTATTTGACGCAATCCATATTCAATTGTATGTGCACAATGAAAGCGTTCACAGCCGTTTAAAAATAATTTGTACTCGCTCTGCAAATTCCGGCAGAGTTATGGCTCCTCGACATTGATCCAGTAGCTGGATCAAGAATCACTAATTTGTAACGCTGCACTAGCAATCGAATGACCTAAATCCGTTTCATTTCTATCCAGTATTTAATGCTGGTTTGATTCAGGAGTCTCTCAGTCCATTGTCAATCCAGTGTCCATTGTGAATCCAACTAGTTAAATTAATGTATATCAGCCTTTACATGCAGCTAATACGCCTGCATAGTTCCCAAAAAGCTTATAAATGTTATGAAAAGATGTTATTGTATTATAGTTTTAAAGTTTCGCGTAGTTTACGGCGACATCTCGTTCCCTGTATCGCGTTCTGTAATGATAAATTAATATAATTCAATAAATGTGATTATAAAACACACATGTTCGTAGTTTTTTTTTATAGAATAAGGGAGGGTGCCATCGGATTAGATGGTTGTAGAAGCACTGCAGTAGCTGCGCCGCCGTTACTATTTTTTACACAATGTGTAGTCTGCAAAAGTGGCGCTCGCATGGCGCGACTGTGGCCCTGCGACTGCGCTTCAGTGTTGGGTTATGGAAAAATTTCTATTTAAAAAAAATATTTTTTTTGCAGATATTTCTCCTTTAATTTTTTACATTTGACGTTGGCACCTGTTAAAAGTTGAAGCACAGCTCAGACACTCCATACAACGGTCGAAAGTTGTTTACCTACTACTATTACATACAGCAAGGCGTTATCTGCGCTAATGTGTGCGTGAAGTGATAGGGTTACCCATCACTTTCTCGTACAATTTACGTTACGTGGTCAGAGCGGCAACATAGCGAAAATTCTTAAGCGGATCTGTTATCTTTTATCCTAATAATTACACATGTTCCTTAGGTATTTATATCGATATAATATTATTTTTCATTAATTCACTAAGAAGAATAATATTGAAGATTTATTAAAAAATATATTAACAAAGACATAAAAGATTGTGTTTTGGACAGGTTTTAAATAAGGTAACCAAGGTATTTGAAATTGCGTGTCCAAGTTTATCATTACCTAGTTAATAATTAGGTATGTTCACTACGTAATATTTATCGGCAATAGAAATTGAAAATTTGAGAACTTACTCTTACTTTTTTGTTCTCTGGTTGAAGTTACAGAATTTCCGCAAGTGTGAAATCATTTTAAATCTTGTTTTTCTGTAAGTGGTTTTTAGCTACTCTAATTTTATTTTATAATTCACTGAAGTTCACTGAATAAAACTTCAAAACATATTTCTAAAAGTAGAACACAATACGACTTCTTCCAATTTTTGGGAAATTTTTCCGGAATAATTTCCAGTATTTGAAATTTTTCGGAAAATTAACCTACTTCTAAACATTGTTTCAAAATTAATAGTGGCGAGGCTGCACCAGATTGCACCACACGTCGACACGACAACCGCAATTGGTGTAGATCTTAGAGGATGGAAAAAAGTAGATCTTAGAGGATGGAAGTGTAAACATATAAAAACTAAATAACTAATCTAGTTATTTAGTTTTTATATGTCAAAGTCAAATAATCATTTATTCCGTAAAATTTTTACACTTGAAAACGTCATTTTTAAGCTACTTTTTAGGCTACTGCTCGTTCACTACGCTGATCTCCCTGAGAAGAACGAGGAAGAAACTCTAGGGATTGCTCTTTTCAAATAAACTTAAATGCTATGGAATAAATACACTTTGAATCATAATTCTCCGAAACTATATTTCCGAATTTAAATAGCGTATATTTGTTTTTTCAAACAAACCGACGTTTCGGGCCCTTTACAGGTCCCATGGTCACGGTTGACTACCGAAAAAACAAATATACGCGATTTAAATCCGGAAAAATAGATTCATTTCCCATGTGTAAAAATCGCGAAAACCTAAGAACTCGATAAGAGTAATATGGTCCACACAATCAAATGCTTTTGCGAGGTCACAGAAAACCTCAATAGCGTTCTGGGACCTTTCCCAAGCATGAAATATATATTTTATTAGCGCTACCACCATCGCTAGTCGATCTACCACTAGTAAACCCATATTGTTCACTATGAAAAATGTAATTCCTACCGAAATAAGACAGTAAGTGACTCAACATAACCTTTTCGAATATTTTACTTAAAGTTGGCAGAATTGAAATAGGCCTATAGATTCTAGGATCAACTTTCCTATCGCTTTTGAATAAAGCCAATAACCTTGCTGTATTTCATCAAATCGGGAAAAATACCTTTGTCAACGCACCTATTGAATGCATTAGCTATGTAGGTTAGTCTTTAAGGTATAATATGGGTCATAGTTTGAATCATATGGATAAATATATAAAATAAAAGGCCGCAAAAAGCAGGAACTAAACAAAATTCAGTAAGCGCTTTACTTAAAAAAAAGGAGTAGGTTCTCAATTCGACTGTGTTTTTTTTTGTATGTATGTTACGCGATAACTCCGGTATTTGTGAACCGATTTTCATGATTTTGCTATTCTCCAACTCAAGCCGTTTTTCTCTCTCAATATACTTTGAGTAGCGAGGCCAAAGATTTAGTATATAGGTATCTAAATCTATGAGTGGGACTGAGAACCGATTTTTATTATCTCCTGTGTCAAGTCCCGTATAGTGGCGAACTAGGGGAAAAATCCGGGTTTGCGCACTTTCGGGTAACCGATTTCAATAAAACTTTGTAATTATATGTAATTGCACGTACTTTTGAGGTTGGTTTTTTAGTATTCTGTACTGAGATTATTCTTACAATACAATACAAATATTCTTTTAACTACACACATATCATAAACACTCTATGTGTTCAAAAACCGCAAATTACGGCCAGCGTAAAGACAAACGGTTTTGTCAGAACAAATTTTTTATCTGTGAAAATGTTATTATTGCTTCTTAATAACATCGAATTCGATTTTATTATGACATTCAAGATTAGCTCTGGACCTTTTGGAGGGAAAAGTGTCGTTTTTATTTTGACTTTCAATTATTTTGTGAAATCTAGTTTAAAGTGGAATAGGATAGTGCTATTGTGCCTTAATTGAAGATTAAAACGCGAAATTATACGAATCTCGAACTAAAATACCCGTATCGGCCCGTTTTAAGGAATCCCGAGTCAATCCAAGCACGCCGCCTCAAATTGCCTATCCTCTTTGTGGCGGCCATATTTACAGAGACATAATTAAACTTCATGTTTAGGCTGATGGCTTTGCCAAAGCCTTAATAAATTAAAAAAAATAATAATTATGACATTCAAATTTCGAACATCTCTGAAAAACAAAACAATTTCTTTCGACCTCAGTTCTAATATCAGTCGAGACTAAGTTTTATTCGAAATGAAATATCAATAGCAAACAATTTTGACTAATTTCATACGCTACTTGATATCGAGCGATATGATAGTTGGGGCCGACTCTAGTTTGTCTGAATTCTTAGAGCATATAACCAATATGATCTAAGTCTGAATTAAATAAAAACTACGCTCCAAAACTGAGATGCGCGATAAAAGTTTTTATTTGCCGCCATTTCGCCAGTCATAACATGCGGTTCCTAAACACACCACCGAGAGCTAATAATATGTGTGTAGATAAAGCAGTGTATGTAACTGTACATAATTTAGCATTAAAATAATCGTGAGATGTTTTTTATGAACCTCGCCTGTGGGCTCGTTTCATAAACCCTCACTCGTATTATAATGCTTTTCATTATGTAACAGTCACATAAATTACTATGCTGCACACTGGAGCAAATACAAAAAATAAAAGCCAGGTAAAACAGGCGGCCTTACTGCTATGTAGCAATCAGATCCAGGCAACCTTCGGGTTTCAGGACAAACTGTGAGATAATAATTATTCGAGGGCGCAACAGAATACGTATTACAAACACATATTTCACATACACAAATGAAAAAAAAGAGAAAAATAATAATAAAAATAGTCTAAAATAGATATTCAAGATAATAGTAATAAATAAATAAAATACTTAAACAAAATACATAAATAACAAAAAAAATACATATCATTACACAAAATGAAAGTAGGATTTTAGAGAACATAATAATAACAACACAAAAGAACAAAAATAGGAGAAAATAATAATTAGAATGCAAGATAATGAGCTTTGAGTAGAGATTTGAAAGACTCAACAGACTTAGGCAGAGAATTCCACAGCTTGATGCTTCTAACCTTGAAGGAATTGGAATAGAAGTTAGAAGAAGAATGGATAGGGTAGTTTTACTTAATACGTACGGCAAAAGAATGACATACAGTACCGCATCTGTTTCGCGAAAGCTGCATCTTCGGGTTATTCAAGGTTAGATCTAGAATTAGATTCGTTGTCATATTGAAATTGTGACCAGGCATATCATCGCTGCCCTTTCACAAATTATTTTTAGGAAACGCTACCTACTTTTCAGGAAACGCAAAAAATAGATAGATGTCGGATTCCTCGGGATCCTCTAAAAAGAGATGAATGATTTTTTATTATATTAATAACAAAATTTACGACGTTTAAAGTAATGTTTACGAGTTTATTGAATATCACAATATTTTACTACCATGATATTCCATTAAAAAAAATATGTACATTGTTATAATTATTAATACAAAGATCGCGTATTACGAAAAATTTCTCCGATTCACCTCGACGCTCCGCGCTGAGTCGAACCAGTGTCTTCAGTATACCAGGCCCGTATTAAGGTAAACCTAAAAAAGCTCATAAATATTTTATTTTTGAGTTTTTATATTTAAAAAAATAACATCTTTATTTGAGGCTTTATGAAACTCATCAACTTTCAAGTTAAAGCCAAGGGAAATAAAACTATCACAATAACAATGTAGAATTATTTTTTTTATTCTCTTTAAATAGTATAATGACTTAATTTAATAAGTAGATTTTCAAAGTATTTAATAATAAATCAAAACTGTACGGCTTCAATTTCTATCACGACTTTACAGTGTACGAGTAGCTAACGACCGCATAAACTCAGCATGGCATATTTAGTTCTTCGTGTGACCGTCAGGGCGCGCTGTGCATTTCGCCAAACACAAACACTTTACGCCATAGATTGAGTATCGCAGTCGCTAATAACGTCACGTAACACTAAATTCCTGTACTCGCAACATCTGCGTAACTATACGAGTTAAACAGATATATCGTCCCTCTTTTCACTAATTACTTAAGGGAGACACCACAGTTGTTAATACGGAATTTGCATGATCCGGTCAGAACTATGGCATGAATACTGTATACAAATTATTGCATGAGTGTGTATCAGTGGCGAGGCGTCCATGTAACTGTATTTTCACCAGTTTGCATAAAATTTTCAACATATCAAATGTTACATTGTGTGCTAAATTTTATGTGTAGAATAAGTTAACTAGTGAAATGAAGTATATTAGTACCTTGTGTGCCAATAAGTTAGGTGTTTTTTGTTTTGCTCCGGTTTTACTAAGGACAATTTTCACGCCTCACCACTGGTGTGTATGTAAAAAAATATATGAAAATTTGTATGCTGCAAGGCGGATCACAGTCATTCTATATGAACTTTTTGTACCACAAAGAAATAAAAGAATTTGAGAAATGAAGGGCGAAAAGACGTTTAAAATTTCGCTTCCGCTCGGATCGCCGACACGAAATGCATGTCTTTTTCGCTCTTATTACATAAAGATATTCCTAACCGGCTTAATGCAATTCTGTATCAATAAGAACGATGTCTAAGAAGCATGGTGGTGACACGTTCGACTTATTCAGCTGTCAAAAGCAAATTCCATTAATCACCTACCTTTTTAATTTTTTTTATGAGATCGAGTGACGGTACGAACAAGTCGTGGGTCGTGGTAGTAGCGACACGCCTTTCCATAGCAATTGCAGTGCCACGCAGAGCTTTAAATCGCAAAGATCTGAGTGGCATTGCCACTGCGCCCGTCACCCTGAGACAAGTAGACAAGTCTCATGTGCCTGTAATGTTACCAGCACCATTACCACCACCATCGGAGGTAGAAATAGGTAAGGTGGCACTTCCCTGAAAAAACTTTTTCAAAAGGAGCTCTACTGCTACTACATATTAACACAACTCATTGGTAAAACTTTGAAAATTTGCTTAAAATGCTTAAAAACAACATTCAGTCAGGAGAAAGACGATAAGTGCGGTATTGTTTTTCTCAAGTTTAAAATCTGCCTATAGAGAGCGCACCGTAAACAACACTGCAAGATTAAGTATTATTTTGACTGGCCGTCATGTCTTTTTTCAATTATCCATAAAGCTTTGCGAGCGTTTGGCGTGCTTTTTCTTTTTCCGCCACACAAGATTCCAGGGTTTGCTCTAACAATCCTGTATTACGTAACACATTGAAATTGCCCCGTTCGATGCGCTCTGCAACTATATTACAAATTCAGCAATGCCTAGGCCATACTTGTATCATTTTGGCATATTTCCATTGCATATCTTTGCCACTAATTGTGACGCGACGTACTTATCACATAAATGCATATCGACAATTGATATTCCAAACCGACACAAATTATTTACATAGCTGCCATTGAAACGTTGCGGTATGACAGGTATTTATAAAAAGCTTTCTATACGCGACGCACTTCCCGTGCAGATATCGTGTGCCCTCACAACTTACAACTTTCTTTTTCTTATTGTTTTAAAATTTAGATGCATGAGCGAGTTTTAAAAAAATCCGCTCATGCATCAATTCTCAAATTATTTGTTTACATTATGAACTTTGGCAATTTTTTAAATCTAAAATATACCTTACTTCATATACAACATTTCATAAAAATATAATTTCTAGTTAAATCATTTCACGAGCGCGACACACTGCTCACACGATTTTTTTTTAAATGCAAACATGTGCGGTTAATGGTCAGTGTGAGGCGCTCTTTAAAAAGTGTCATGGTTTTTCTTTTTACAGTGAATCTTTATAACATATTAAATAGTCTCTATCATAAAATGCACATTCACTATCGGAATTATATCTTAAGCCATTGAGTTAATAAAACTAAATTAACTTTATTGTGAAATCCAGCTATTTCCTTCATCATCAACATAATACTATTATAGAATTTTAAGTTATAGTAGTCTTGAAGAAATGTTCAATAAATAGAAAGGTATGATTAATAATAATATTCTTGACAGTTAATGGGTTTCAATACTGGTAGAGCTATTACATCAAATCTACTCGTATAATAAGTATTCGGTTCATATTAAAAATTTACTATTAATTACAGCGAAACAAAAACTTTACATCCACTAAGTGTTCTTATACAGCGAAATAGCGGGTTTTTATAGTTAGTTTCGACACAAGTTAATTTTTACTTTTATTACGTTTTGAGTTTCTAAATTAATTGATACTTGTTTAAGTTAATTGCTCTATAGCCCAATGCACAACAAATAAATAATAAATTATTACACAGCTTGGATGGCAAAAATCCATGGTAGTAACCAGTTTAGCTCTTGCAGGTTATCTTGATGTATGATATTTGAAATATATTTATTTCAAAATATATTGTAAATAATATATACATATTGTATATATATATACAATATATACATACAATATTATGTTATATTGTATAAATATATACATACAATATGTATACTTAATAAACGTATATATATATATATATATATATATATACGTTTATTAAGTTGCTTCTCATTAATCTCAGGGGATTCTGCCTCACGAATGAGTAGTATAGTTTAGTCAGTGACAATTTCAAGTGCAATTCAAAAATAAGTATTGTTTGAGGTTTTGGTAATGGTAGAAAATGGTAATTGTTTCCCTGAATCCCGCTGCGTCGAATCTAGTTTAAATGTACTAGGAAATAAAATTTTAATTTAACACAATTTGTAGGAGTGGTTTTAATTATTTTACTATTTATAATATTATATACTTACTAGACGTCTACTATATTGGTCAATGAGTCATGGCTCAAGGTTATGACGTCACGTTTGAGGACAATACGTTTAAAACTGTTTTTTGTAGTACATTTTTACAGAAGAATGAAGGTGGTGATCATAATAATAATGTGAAATTATGGTGATATTGATTTTTATATATATATATATTATTATGAGGCAAGTTATTTTTCTTTATTTTGGTAGCCATATATTTAATTTAATCGGATAATCCGACTGAGCTACGTAGACTGCGATGCCAAATAAAAATTATTTTGATAATATTCTATATACTTGAAGTAATGGCACGATTATCGCAAACTTTAGGGTAATAATATTATAAATAATAATTCTAAAATGGCATCACTGGCGCTGAAACCCAATTCTGTCGATAGGATGGGACAGTAGAGACAGGTATAGTGTGTTTCGATTTATAATATTATATCTTCACTGCCAACCAAGTTTTAAAGTAAGCCTATTTTCCTGTATATGCGAAGTAGAGTTATTTTTAAACCTATAATGGTGCCTTTCGCAATAACTTTAAACATCAATGCACTGTTTGATTGAACTTGATGTAATCTTTCAATCTCAGCGTTCACTACGCCATCTAGTAAAAAATGTCGAATTGGTGTTATTTTTTTAAAGTGACTTAAATTTTTTTTTAACTCAGCAATATAAATCTAGTTTAAATAATAATTATCGTTTTTTTAATACACGCACATGACATAGGGCGGTTTTAAAAGGAAATTAGTCTTGTTTTATAATCTACGTGCATATGATCACACTATGGACCACCTGATTTTATTTTTGTATAATATTGTATAGTTATCAGTTAATATTTATCGATGGTGGATACTGGAGGGTATATTTAGACTTTGTCCATATAAGGCTCGTCAAACTCTGTGTAAGCATAGCTCCTAGCTGCATAGGCAGTCGTTGGTGGGCGTCAGCCTGCTCTTCTGCCGAGGAAGTGTCACTACTCCTGGACCTTGTTCGCCCTGAAACAGATTAATTAAAATGTATTCAGTAGTGTCAATATTACATGCCAGTTGTGACTTCTTGTGATTATAAGTGCAGGAGGTACATCTGTCTTTTCATCATCCCTAACCCAATAGACATACTATACACAGGATTATTTATAAAATGCTAACAACCTCGCAGGACTACATTAGTGACATTATAATCTCAGTACAGAGTACTAAAAACCGACCTCAAAAGTTCGTGGAATTACATCCATTTTCCAAGTTTTATTTAAATCGGTTACCGGAAAGTGCACGAAACCAGATTCATCCCCTAGTTTGCCACCCTTAGAGGTGAAATATTTTCTTCATATTTTAATAGGACCACTACTGAAGTAACCTCTTTCCAACAAAAAGGAATCATCAAAATCGGTTCATTAGTATCGGAGTTATCGCGTAACATACATACAAAAAAATACAGATGAATTGAGAACATCCTGCTTTTTGTGAAGTCAGTTAATAAACAATTACTTTTATTTCATGGCTTTTAACAAACAACTTTTCACAACCTTAGGCAAAGTTCAATTTGTAAATACAAAAAACTTGGTCAGTTTACCAATTATACATCGCAGCCTTATTACTGACCGCCAAGCATTTATTACTGACCTGTACTGTAACATGACTGATACAGTACCCGTGAAACAGTCTTCACTCGCTAGAATGAGTACCTGGTTTTCGTCGGCCCACTACGAACTGCACGCGTTTCGCTCGCGGCAAGCTCGCAAATCACGTACACACTATGATTTTTGGTAACATAATATACAATGGTTACAGTTACAGCTCGCCAGTGAGTACCCGGCTTCAGATATTTCTCTCATGTATAATTTTTTAGCAAATTAGTTTCTTACTTCAATACTGATGACGCGCAAAGGCTGCTTGGAGTAGAGTTTGTGGGCCAGTGTCATGAATATTGATTCTACTGTGTTGCACTCCGATTCCAACAGTGCCGACGTTTCAAACAACTGTTGATAAATAAAAAAATTACAATGTCAGTTCACTTTACATAAAATAAAATAAATTATAGTCAGTCTTCACCATCATTACATGAAGTATATGGATTAGCTAGCCCATTGATGGACAGTAACGGTGTTTATCGTAAAATTAAATATTAGAATATGATAGTACAGTATACCCTATTCTGCAATATGGATGTCAAAAATCAACTATGGGCTTTACTGTGCAATTTGAAAATACTTTCTGTGGAGCCGTCTACTGCTTTTCCATAGAGAAGTATCAACAATGGACTGACAGATTTCAATAATTGACATACATTGAACATTTTATACTGAATCAATATAAGCACTATGGCACGAAAAGTAGTGACATTATGCAATTACGAAGTTAAATCTAAATTGGAAAATTGGCTAAAGACTCTTGATTACACGAGTACTGAAGCTCTACTTGATTGTAATTATTAAATTGATAAAATTAGTAAATTTTACTTTTAATTTAAACTTGAACTTGATTTCATCTTAACTTGAATTGAATTAATCTTTATACACATACACTCTCACTCACACACGAACACACACCATACACTTACACACCCTTACACGTCCATTTATTTATATAGGTCACGAAGTATATTTCATTTCCTTCTTTATTTTCTTACTTCTTCATTAGAATTACCCTTTTAGACATTATAAAATCGAATTTTTTTCTTTTTTGTTACACGCATGCCTATCACTATAGTTGTAAACCATAACCATACAGACTCACTTATATTTATATACTTTATAATGATTGGATTCAATAGAAGTTTTGATTTTATGTAAAAGTTACCCCTTACTGAACATTGCCTCCTAAGATACAGTCTTTGACTAGTTTAGGAGACAGAATCTCTAAATTTGGTACGCCTTATTTTATATTTTGTGCGACGTTATATCTATACCAATAAAAATTTTGTTAAATAAATAATAAAATTGCTGCTCTGTACTAATTATAAGGCAAAAGTGTTAATAAAGATATTATTATTACTATTATTATTTTGTGTAATATTTAAGTAATATCCATCTTCAGGTCACTACTCAGAACACCCAGACCAAAACAATTTAGTAAAGTTAGTTTTCCAAATTCATCCTATCTGGAATGGTACCACAAAGGTCGCAGTTATAATTACAGAGTAGTTTGTTTACTACATGAAGAATAACAATCTCAGCCAATAGGATATCTTCCCAGCTGTAGTTTTGTTATCTTCTATTGTACATTGACTATTTATGTTATATACTAATGTATTGCAATAGATTGATGATACCCAAAGCGGCCTATGATCTTGGTGACCACTTCAACTCACAAGGTGAACATGTCAGCGAAAAAAAGGGGGGTTTATGAGCCATTAATGAGCCAATAAGGGTGATTGATTTGGTCAGGTTATGACCAAAAATTTGACTTGCCATATGGAATGGAATAATTCGCATTACTTAGTAGCTGTGTAAATACATAATACTTTTTATAATATACGTATTATGAATTACTTCTTAAACAGTTCACAAGAAACAAGAATTTCAGATAAAAAAAATAACTTAAATTTTTTTTTATAAAGTTTTGCATAGCTAGCACTGTGTCAGCTGTAAACACATGTTTGAAGTCGTTGAATTTGTAAAAAAATGCAATATTAGAAAGGCAAAGAGTCTACACAAAACAGAAAAATATGACACATGGTTTACCAGCCAAAAGTTTGATAACCTCTACACTAGACACATGCATATACAGAAACTCGATTGATGTGAACTCTTACAGGCATTCCATATTTGTCGGCGAGGCGCTGTGCGTAGGTCGTGGCCAATCGCGACACTGGCGTGCCGCAGTCGCATTTGTTGCCCACCAGCACGCGCGGTGCCGTCATCAGCCCATGCGACTCAACTTCCTGCATCCAGCTTGCTATGGACTAACCAATATACTTATGTAGATACATACATAGCTGTTTAAGTGAAGTGTGATACGCTTCTACGTATTGTGGACAGAGCTCAGATGAATTTTAGATCAGATATCTGTATTAACTTGGCAATGTTTTAAATTTTTTGAGACTGTATGAGGTAGACAAGTATTAGGACCTTAGAATTCAAAATATCTATTTTATGACCTACAAAAACAGCTATGATATGGCTAATAATTTATTAATCTATTTCTAAGGAAGAATATCAATTTATTTTCTTCAATTTATAGCAAAAACTTACATGAAAAGTTTCTGGTTTGGTGACATCATAAACAATGACAACTGCATGGACGTTTCTGTAGTAATGCTGTACCATGGACTTTCGGAATCTCTCCTGGCCTGCAGTGTCCCATAACTGAAGCTATATTAATTTATTAGTGAAAATATATGATATGAGGAACTTTTAAAAAATTACCTATTTATCAAGTTAATTTATTGCCAAGGTGGGTTTTTTACCTTTATCTCTTCATTGTTGATACGCACATTCCTCTCCCTAAAGTCTACACCGATTGTAGCCTCAGATTTATCCAAAAACTGCCCCTCACAGAAGCGAAAAGTAAGGCAAGTTTTACCCACGCCGGAATCACCTAAAACTATAATTTTAAACACTTTCTTCTGTTTTAACCCAGGTATATGTTGGCTGCTGTTCTCCGTCATAATTCTAGGGCGGAATTTCACTAGAACTAAGGACAATTTTTTATCAAAAAAATATCAATATTTTGGTTATCAACTTTTAAGTTATTAATTTTACAAGAAGTATTACAATATTGCCTTTTCGCTTTTACGTATGTAACTTATTGAATAAAGAAAGAGAGATAAAGTACAATTATAGTATTTTCAAATCGGCCGCATAGCACATAATGTGACATTTTAAATTTCGTTTAGGAATACTTGAAAACGCTAAAGAAAATTATCTATTTCTTTCTTACACATGGGTGGTGCGCTGTAGTTGACTCTTTTTCTCATTTCTATAACACTTTTGTTTCTTATAAGAGTGCATTTCACAATGTTGCCATTTATTTTCTAGTAGTTATTATGTAAAAATTCCAGTATCGAGTTGGCAAGGTTTATGGTAATTTTTAGTAGTTTTTCAGAAATGTCGAACGAGTGTAGGTTTCAGACGATTGTAACGATAAAATTAGAATATATTCTATATTAGAACAAATTTATCGTTATTTACTTTGTATTTAGGAAATTTTATAGTGATATTTTGTTCGAATGTAAATATTTTCGCCCTTGATAGATTCGTCAGGGTGTATAGTCCATAACCTCTGACAGACATTCGTCTTTGTAAATTGTAATTAGAATTCTTGAGCTGACGATAAATGAAAGTGTTGTTTACATTCCGTGAAGTTTGCGGCTCGTGCGTTTTGTGTCTGGATCCTCTTCCTAACGGAATTTCTGTGTGTTAATGAACATGGGGGAGGTAAAGTTTTTCGTGTGCAAACCTAGTGAAATATGTGAATTGTAATTGAATTAAAAGTGTTTTGCGGTGTTTGTTCGGATGCTGGCGTAGGATTGCCATGTCCAGACTCGTGGACTACTTCGTTATTGTGGGTTTTGACCACGAAAAAGAAAGTGAGTATCCTTCCAAAAATACTTACGTAAAAATCCTCTACAAACTTCTCACTTTATTCCACAAAATACCTGTATATGTATTGGAAGTAATTTTCTTATCAGTAAGATAATAAAATACCTAGGTTTTGTTCACGGAACAATGAATTTCTCGTCTTTGGTCATGTAGCAACTTTAATAGACCAGTCAGTTTTAAAAATCCTAAATGTTATTTTTCTTTAAACGGGAATTAAACATTTACGTACATTGTTATAGCTGTTGCTACCGAATTTACTAGACTTGCCTTTTTTATTGGTGCTACTAACTAAACAAAGGCAAATAAAAAATATATTGCATTAAATATCACTTATTTGAAGAACTTTAAAATAATACAACTTTAAGTTTTCTAAAACAGTCTAATTTTTATTATATAAAAAGGAGTTATAATTTATTCAACACTATTATTATTTAACAAATGAGTCATCAAGTTCAATGACACATAGGATTGATAGATAACTGTTGTGCTTATTATGCTTACCAATGTGGGCTTATTGAACTCATTAACTACCTATTAAATTGCAACTAAAAAAGATGATATCTTTACAATATTGAAATGCACATGATAAAATATTTTTATTTTATTTTGAATTCTACAAACTAACTGCATAAATAGCAAAGTAAACTCAGTAGGTAAAGGTAGTCTTTTTACAATAATTATGAGTATGTCAGGCTAGTGTTGGGTCATGCAAAAATGTATTTTATACAATTTCGAAAAAAAAAAATGTTTGCAAATTATTTTCCTAATTTTATTTTCTTTATAGAAGAATTTCCATCATTTGATCTTTTTTGATTATTACCCAACATTGTGTTTGTCACACAACATTCCAGCTCAGCTTTATGGGGAAAAAAAAACCTATCTTACTCTCTATGGTTTTATGTTACCTTGTAATGTCTGAAACATGGAATACCTTTTTTTTAAGTATGATTTTTAAAAAAATATTATAATATATTTCTTGTTTGTTCTTCTCATAGAAATTTGGCTAACTAAGAAATGAAATGACTGACTGATCTAACAAAATAAAATTTTTATAGCAGTAGCTCCTTGTGGAAGAGTTCATCTTGGGAATTACTGCCACCTTACCTACTTCTGCCTCCAAGCAATGATGTGAACATTATTGCATTCCAGTTTTGAAGGGTTAGGGTGCTGGTGAAATTACAGGCACATGGGTCTTGTCAACTTATGTCTCGGAGTGACAAGCGGAGTAACAGTGCCCCTAGATTGTTGTGATTTAAAGCTCTTAGTGGCATTGCAACGGTGCTAGACAGGCGTGTCGCTTATCACCAGAAGAAGCATGACTTGTTCATCCTGTCACTTGGTGTCATAAAAAAATAAAATATAGAAATAACTATATTTTTGAGTTTGAGTAGAAAGAGACTGGAGTCCATACTATGTTAGCTCATAAATTAACATAGACTTAGGGACACCAGGTTTCTAGCCAATATATTTTCGATTTTTGTTTGATTTGTGGTTTTTTGTTTTAATTGTGGGAAAGTTCAGTTGGTTGGTTTTTATTTTTATACAAATAATCCTATATTTAAACAGCGAAAAAACTTAAATAATGCACATGACTGCTAAAGTACCTTGCAGTTACCTTGATCTTTGAGTTTCTAATTCATCCCAAACGCTTGTCTAATTACAATTATTTAGTACCTGTAAATGCAATGCTAATTTTCTCAGTAATACATTGTCCAATACGTAACCATAATGGTTCTTGGAAACATATATTTTTTAAATATCTTTCAAATTCTAACCCAGTTTTTTTATTTACATAAACAAAAAGCTAATTTAAAAAAATGCATACCTTGTGTCTCATTTTATTTATATGTATTTCAATATAAACATCACTATTTTATATATCATTTTTTTCTTCAGATAAATGTGTGAGTGTGTGTACATGTGTAATATTTTGTAATATTTTGTGACAAGTTTTGCCTTATTTAGCAAGCTTAAAATAGTAGTGGGAGGACTAATAATGCTTTACACTGTTTTCGTAGTTGTATATACATACATATTTGTAAAATATGTTACTGATCACACTAGATTTCAAATTGAATTTCCACAAATCCTAGCCTAGCTAATTACCTAATTCTGGTAGAATTTTGTATTCTGGCTTATGTAGAACTTATATGTTTAAACATATGTCTTATACTATATACATAATATATAAAAGCTAACTAAAGTACCACATCGAGTTCTTAGGTTTTCGCGATTGTTACACATAGCAAATGAAACTATTTTTCCGAATTTAAATCGCGTATATTTGTTTTTCAAACAAACCGACGTTTCGGGCCCTTTACAGGTCCCATGGTCACGGTTGACTCAACCCAACCCAGTCAATACGCGCGACACAACTATACACACAACGCAAATATACGCGATTTAAATCCGGAAAAATAGTTTCATTTCCTAAAGTACCACAATTTAGAAACACCTGTGTAATTCAATAAGTTTCGTGTATTAAATATATTCCATACAAATTGATACCAGCATAGCAATCACAATAAATATTGACAATCAATTATTATGAAGTATCAGATTAATGCTGGTTATAAATTGATTCATTTCAAAATGTTGCACCCTGTTTATGCGGATTGTTGATGCCGTGGTGCCCTAATGGTTTGAATTCAGGCAGACCCCGTGAATCCGGGCATATGAATTCTCCAGAATTGATGTGCGAAATTTAATTTGCAATTTACTATGACCTATTCGGAGAAGGAAAACATCGTGATGAAACTGGTACGTCGAAGAAGTTCACAACCCCCGAAAAACGTATAAAGTCCCCAACCCGCGTAGGGTCAGTGCGGCTGACTATGACCTAAACCCTCGCCTGAAAGGAGACCCGTAATCTGCAGTGGAACTTGTAAATTGGTTGATGATAACCCTGTTTTGTCTTTGTTTTTGCATTTCGAGAGCTTCGCTCTTAAGAGCAGCAGGCTAACCTAGAAAGGTAAACAATAACTCAATCGCAATGTTTTTCTGAGTTATTTTGCCATATGATTTCTAGTGCTTTGAATCATACTAAAGTCCTGACTTGAGCATTGAGTAGAGTTCTAGAATACGACCCAAAGTTATGTTAACACAGAATAATTTCACTGTTTGTGATAATCTGGCGCATATATGTAAATAAAAGGTTATTTATTAAGATTCATATAAATTTTATAAATATTATATAAATTTTTATACAAAATAAATTTATGTTTGTCTTTAATGATAAGTCAGATTTTTTACAGTGTTGATTTTTTACAGAATTTAAAATCTGTATCACTACAAAAACGTCGCAGATTTTTGTTTTTTTTTTTTTCAATTTATTTATGACTATGGATGTCCTTCAATTGAAATTTTAGATAATAAATAAGGCCTAAAATAATATAAACAGGTAATAATAGTAATGGCATAGTATAATAAGACGAGTATGATAACTCCATATAAACGTAACAGCGCGGTTCGTATGTGTGCGCGCGCGCCGCGTGCCGTGTACGAACGAACGCACACTTTCACAT
The DNA here is from genome assembly GCF_003589595.1 of Hyposmocoma kahamanoa. Taxonomy (NCBI): domain Eukaryota; kingdom Metazoa; phylum Arthropoda; class Insecta; order Lepidoptera; family Cosmopterigidae; genus Hyposmocoma; species Hyposmocoma kahamanoa. The sequence goes on from NW_020653761.1 coordinate 139,092, forward strand.
AATTTCGCGATGCACTCGCGCTGCATAGTGCTGATCGTTCCGCGCGCCTTTCCTTAATATGCGAATGTGTGTGTCCGTACACGGCGCGCGGCGAGCATACACGTACATAACCCGCGCTGCTGTGTATAAAAGGAGTTACCATACTTATATAGTACTTATAGTAAGAATACTATAGTAATAGTATAATAATATACCAAAATTAATTAAATTTTTTCTATAGTAATAACGCTCACAATCAACATAGCCCCGCACTAGGGAAACCCTGTGTCGCGGGTGCCATGGACACACACATAGACAACCACAAATTACACCCAAACTCACGAGAGAAATAAATGTAGGCCATACAAATATTTCTCTCGGCCCGGGAATCGAACCTGCGACCGCTGCGTGGCAGTCCGGCATGGTTACCGTTCGGCCACCGAGGCAGTTATTATAGTATTTACAATGAATTTAAATAGAGGAATTAAATAACCTGGCAGAATTTTGACGGTATTGCCTTGTTTTTTTTATTAATTATAAAATCTGCTTCTTTTGCTTGATTTCCTTATAGTAGAAACAGTGGACCACAATGGCAATTTATAACTAGCAGTAATGAAACAATTTAATTTTTTTTTAATAATATCTAGTGAAGGGACGAACAAGTCATGCGCCTGGTGGTATGCGACACGCCTATCCATAGCAACTGTTATGTGCCACTCAGAGCTGTAAATCGCAAAGATCTGAGACTGAGACATAAGTTGACAAGTCCCATGTGCCTGTAATTTCACCAGCACCCTTATCCTTCAAAATCGGAACACAGTCTGCCCCCGTGGTCAAACAGTTACCACGCCGGACTATCACACAGAGGTACCAGGTTCGATTCCCGGGCCGGGAGAAATATTAGTATGGACTACATTTATTTCTCTCGTGACTTTGGGTGTAATTTGTGGTTGTCTATGTGTGTGTCCACGGCACACGCAACACAGGATTTCCCTCGTGCGGGGCTATGTTGAGTGTGTACAGTAATGCTCATATTAGGGCGGCAGCTATAGGTACGGTGGCAGTACTGCCCTGGAAGAATTCTTTCACAAGGAGCTCTACTGCTACTTAATGTCTATTAGCGGCTACAACTGAAAACCAGCATTACAGCAGTTAAGCTGTGATTTATGCTGAGTTAGATCAATTTCAGCTTATAATTGTAATCATTAATTTCTTTTCTATAAATCTTAAGTTGAAACTTTTTCTTTCTTTCTTTCTTCTTTCTATTCCATCTGATTGTTTTTCGGTTTTCATAGTTACTGTTTTATTTGTACATGAGTGTTATTTATGTACCAAAATGGTGTGTACCCATACACAATCAATCAAACCTCTATAGAGTACTTACGAGATAAACAATTCTCCCTTGATTACACTACGAGGGTGGCGCCCGACGCCTCTCAGAGCCCTATATAGGTCAATCAAGTACGTTGAACCTCATCATTTGCGGACGTTGCCTTCTTACTGGTTTTAGGGCTTATAAAAAACGCCTTTAAGTGACAGATTTATGTACCAAAAAAGATTTAATGCGGAATTAAATTAATTGAATTGTCGGAATTTTACGAGCGCCAAACGAAGTATTATACTTATTTGGATATTAATACTGAAAACCTATTAATTTTTTAGGCACGATGTAAGTAGACACTAATATCTCTAAGTTCGTGGTTTGTTAGATTCCCGTTAAGAGTCTAAACAACCTCAAATGGCTTTGGTTGATTCCGCATAACAGCCAAAGTGTTGAATCCATTGACTTACAAATAAATGGACGACGGGTCTAATACAAAAACCACGAAAAAAATGTCCCAAGTCAACCTATTCGAAATTTAAATTGTTATGTCATCGCGCTGTCCGTAGAACAAATGAAGACTAAAGCGGAGTGTCGCGCTCTGTATACGATTTTAGCGCCTTACAAGTGCGGACACTTTTTAGCGCGGACCCGACGTCCATATAATTGTAAGTCAATGGTTGAATCAATCACTTTGGAAAAAATACTGATTCCTATACTGGTGTGAAAACACGATTCCTAAAAATTTTCACTGTAAAAACTCGAATTTATCTCGAAATTTTACAAGAAAACCGCTGTATTCAATGAGTATTTTGCATATAGGTACTGTAGTCTAGGCTCTACTCTATGAGTACAAGTACTGGCTGAATGAATATAGATTTGTGTTTAGAATGTATTTAAAAAAATAGGATAGAGAAAAGAAGAACATCTTGGCAGATCTAGAAGTAGCCTCCATAAGTGAATATGTGAAAAACACAATAAATATATAATTTTGAAGATAATCCCAGTTTATATTTATAAAGTACCTCTCGCTACGCGACCTGAGCTACGTCCTAGGCTACAATGTTTTTTTTTATATCAACTGAACTAAACATAACACTTATATACATTTTTCAACTGGCTTTAATTTCGTTTGTGAAAAAGAAATTATAATGCCATTGTGTGTGCCGCTCGACCCAAACAAAATGAACTGTATGGTGCGGGAAAATTTTGAATTCGTGCAGAGGTAGCATCGATTCTTAAATAACACGTTTAAAATTTTCCACGGGCCGAAAGTTTCGTAATTTTTTAGAATATTAACAATGTGCCAGAGAATTCCACCAATTACCTAGTCTCAAAACCTGTATGTACTATGCATACATGCGCTCATGGTAAAGAAATTAGAATTTTGGGAATCTTCCCTGGCCAACAGATTAAGCTTCGCTGCATACGCATTCCGCAGAATACGTGAGCTTACCGATCTTAGTACTGCTAGACTAGTTTACTTTAGTTACTTCCAAGTGTAATATCCTACGGGATTCTCATGTGGGGTAAAGCGGTAGATATTCAAACCATATTTGTATTGCAAAAACGAGCGATTCGTTCTGTGTACCGTCTAGGCTCTCGTGTTTCTTACAGAGAAAAATTTAAGGAGACTGGTATCACAGTACATTTACTCAAATATTTTATATGCCCGTAAAAATATACATAATTTCATTAAGCAAGAAGATATCCATAATATTAACCTTAGAGCTAAGTCCAAACTCATGACACCCGATTTCGTTTAACCAAGGTAAACGACTCTTTTATGGGGAACTGTATACGTTTTTACAATAAGATTCCGGAGCATATATTAAGATTATCATTTCCTAAGTTTAAAAACTACATTAAAAATATTTTGATTGAAAAGTCATATTACAAAATTGAAGACTACGTGTTAGATACAGATGTATGGAGCGACGACACGGCTCCAGAATCCACACAAATTTGATTCAAAGTGTATTTCATAGCATTTAAGTTTATTTGAAAAGAGCAATCCCTAGAGTTTCTTGCTCATTCTTCTCAGGGAAATCAGCGTAGTGAACGAGCAGTAGCTTAATGTAATGTAATGTAAATGTGACGTTTTCAAGTGTAAATTTGTTTTACCTATAAATGATCATTGACTTTGACATGATCCTAAACTCCGAGATCAGACCTCAATCTACCTAACTTCTTAACAGAACGCCGAAAAAAACTTACAAAGTTCTGTAACAAATACAATAGAAGAATTCGTAAGAGTTTGTAAGAAACTAGTGGAGCTATTTCACAAAAATATATGAATGAATATCACGGTGGTAAAAAATCAATATTAGAACTAAGTTTTCTAAAAAGTTTATATATATATATATATATATATATATGTATATATATATATATATAATTTGTATTTGATTGATTCACCTTGTGGTGATCTTTAATTGAGGCAATATTTTAATGCTGTACCATTTGTATGGCTTGTTGATTGTGCTAAATAATGAAATAGTTTATTTTCCAACTGCCTTCAAAAACATGCTCTACAATTGGCCATGATAGAGTGATTCAGTGTTAAAAAGTGAACTGAATTTAAAACAAACGATATAAATTTCAACACTGTGTTATGTAGACATGCCAGCGGAAGCTACTATAATCAAACAAATATATTAACCGGTGCTAAAAATGGAATCTGGCGGTCGATTCCATAGATATAGGTCAATTCAGAACCTTACGGTAACTCAGTTGTCGACCGATTTCTTTTCATTTTTATTCACAACAGCCGAATCGAACGTCAAACTGTCGTATTTGAAACCGAACCAAAATGACGTCACACCCGTACGATTACTCGAACTTCTCGACCGGCAAAGGCTACAAACGTTTTCAGAACACAGTTATCGAATGAAAGTTACCGACCGTCCTATTGTTTACAAAGCAAGAATATAATATGGAAATCTCTTATTATTATTAATAAAGTCTGGATTTTGTTCAATTTTATTAATTTATTTTAATGCAAGACTAATGCATTCTTATATTTTAGGCCTTTAAAGTCTTAAAAATGTATATAAAAAGATAAAGTTTTCTTATAATCTATTTCACCGATTAACTCCGTAAACGCGTTGGATAACGATATCGTATCCGAATCCAAATCGAACGTTTAACTCGAATGTTCTGAATAGCTCTGAAAGCGCCCTTCGATTCGAGAACGATATCCAATCTAACGATTAGGTTAAAATATCGAAGAGTTCTGAATCGTGGTCCTGCAAACTCCTCATCGAATACCCATCGCGCAACAGTCGACCGAAGGCACCAAAAAGTTTTCAACCAAAATTCAAGTTCTTGTTTGTATAAATGAAACCAGCCCCCGTAGCATGACTACGCATGATAGTCGAGACGCGCGCGATAAAATTGAAATAAGCGCGCCCTATTGGCTATTTAACATTAAAGTGATAGTTGTCTATGAAAACATATATAACGAAATGTTTTTAAAAATTTGTAATTTACTTTGTGGTATAATAAAGTGTTTAAATAAATAAATAACGAATGCAAACAGTAGCCACGCGACGTGGGACCTTGCACTCGACCATCCTGACGCGTGTAATGTCCCCATACACGCTAAAACCACTTTACAATTGGAACAGAGTATGATATACAAATAAATCGGATTATTGCTGTTTGCAATCCGTAATGGCCTGATTTTAAGTTATAGTTACTGCTAGTTGTTATCAATATCATACAGCAATTAATGCATCATGCAAAATTCCTAGCTATCCACTTTATATCATCAAATTCGCTCGAATTCGACAAGTTCGTATAGACAATCACATATCAATCACAGGACATTCCAATTTTGCCACCACGCAAGATAATACGATATCAATGTCAGATATGAGTAAATCATATCTGACATTGACATTTATATTCTAAGTTTATTACCACTTCACTCTCAAATAAGGGAATTCAATACATGTCCTAAATAGAAATGAGCATGCTACGCTGGCCTCAGAACCTAGACCTAATTAGATAAACTTCGTATACATACCACGCAATGTACTTTGATATTATATGGTCTCAACGGATGCAACTATTACCGCGTTTGACTGACTTATTAAATTCATGTGTGCACGCCCATATCATATTATTAAAATTATACTGTGTTTCTCTTAGTTTGTTCTATTGAACAAATATATTGAAGCTCGTATGCTACTACTTTGTACTGTACTTATGTTGTTGCATCTCGATTTGTATACAACCTGTGTTCTCGCAAATAAATTAATAATAGGAAATGAAACTATTTTCTCGGGTGTAAATAGCGTATATCGACCCCTCCTACGTAAAGTATCGTATGTCGAAATTGCCAAGTTTACAAGGGAGCGTTTTAAAGTTCTGAATTCACTGAAAGAGTGATCACCATAGATCATCTCACCGATACCTAGGATTTTATAATACTCTATGTGAGTAATAAGCTTTGCCGAATAAAACGTCGCATTAAAAAAGTCACGTGTTATGTTCATTTCAGTGAATTCAGAACTTTAAAACGCTTCCCTGTAAACTTGGCAATTTCGACATACGATACTTTACGTCGGAGGGGTCGATATTTGTTTTTTCAAAAAATTCTGAAATTCGCGTTTAGGTCGCTTTCGCACAAATCGCGCCTTGTCATACTATCCCTATAGGTTATACTAAGCTCTACAGCGTTGCCATTTCCCTGTAACTAGAGTCTGCTAGAGAGTAGAAAGCGACTGTTGGGGCTCTTACACATAAATATGATACGACGTCGCGTCGTGTTACGACGCGGCATCGTTTCACGATGTGACGTCGTATCGTAGACATCTATGACGAGCAACGTAAAAATTCACAACACGACATCGCAACGTGACACGACACACGGCACGACGTCGTATCGTAGAAACTCACGGTGCGCTCCCCAGTGCCGCATTCATTTATTACTCAATATTCAAAGATGACAAATAACATTGAGGTTGATTATTTAATAACCCTAGTCGAGGAGCGTCCTGTACTGTGGGACAAAACATCAGAAGAATACAAAGTCATCTGACGTGACGCACGGCAGTGCGTCGTGGCATGTTGCGATGTCGTGTCGTGAATTCTTACGTTGCCTCTCGTAGATTTCAACGATACGATGCCACATCGCGATACGATGCCGCGTCGTATCCACGACGCGACGTCGTATCGTGTTTATGTGTAAGAGCCCTTGGTTTATTTTTAATACTCTGTAATGAAGTGACTTAAGTATAAAAATATCTCGAAATTCACGACACTGATAACACTAGCATAGTATAATAAGAGCAAGTAAAATAACTCCTGCCTATTGTGCACTCGAAGCGTAGGGTTGTTACTTTATTATTTTAGTTATACCTACAGGTTATAAACATAGTTTGAAAAAAATAAGGTGTTAATCACAGTAGTCTCGTGCTATATTGAAGTAACCTTTGTTAAATGCAGTAGATACTTACGTATTAATATTTTTATACCGGCATCGCGGATTGGTATCTTGATTATGGATTATGATTATAAAATATAAAGATTAATTAATTGATACATACATTTTTCTTTACAATTATTATTATTTATTTTAAATTATGACATACACGATTATGAAATCTTGTGTTAAATCAGTAATTTATCAATTTATTGTCTAATTATTGTTTTTACATTTAGTCTTAATCTATCCGTGTATTATTTGGTTATTGCATTTGCATGCTTTTTTTATTTAAGGAGACCGAATAGGTTTACTGCTTTTTAAAAATTTTTACCGTCAACATGTATAATGTACCCTACCCTATTTGACGCGAGTAAATGAATTATTATTATTATTATTCAGTTCTTAGGTTTTCGCGATTGTTACACATACATAGGAAACGAAACTATTTCTTTGACTGGTCAGTCAACCGTGACCATGGAACCTGTAATGGGCCCGAAACGTTGGTTTGTTTGACAAAACAAATATACGCGATTTAAATCCGAAAAAATAGTTTAATTTCCTCTATTATTATATCTATTTTAGACTCTCGCCTCTCCCAAGGCCCAAAAGATTAATTTTTAATTATTATTATTATTATAATATCTATTTTAGACTCTTGCCTCTCCCAAGGCCTAAAAGATAATTTTGAATTTTTCAATGGGAGGGGTGGTATTCCCCAGCAATGGCACAGTCGGCCGGGGTCAGGAACTCAGATTCAAGAACCGGCTACAATACGTGCCGTATGAAACAAAATCGCCTTCTGCATTTGTGCTGGAAGCGACACGCGATTATTATTATTATATAAATGAAATATCGCCTCCAGTGCCACGGAACAGGATCCGTCAATGTATAACTTGATGTGCTGCTGTCTGTCCATTACTATCATTTAAAGCAATCTACCGTGCCGTACAATATTAACAGTAAGTATGTTTCAAATTCATACAGACTGTTTACATGCTGTTTTTATCGTAAGCATGGCAGCTATATTGCAGAAAAATATAATTAAATGTGGGTTACACCACTTTTGCGCTGATAACCTCAATTAACAGGCAACCCACCAAGGACTTATATTTTAAGATCTTTGTAAATTTTATACGGTGCAATAAATCAAATGAAAATGACTTGTTACCACCGCTCTTAAGAATGTGTAAATTATACTCTCTTTAGGTATATAAAAGTTGTGAAGCAACCCTCTGTGTTACCACCGCTCTTGTGAATGCTTGATTATACTCTCTTTATATGAGAGGAAAACTTTCTTATCTGTCGCTGTTTTAGAGTGACCAATTCATCACGCATAGTGCGGAATGTTGGGGAATATGAGAATTTTCATTGCAGTACTAAAGTGAAAATTAAAATAGTAGTTACTTAAGTTTTTATTGAATGTCAGGATGTTTCATCATCATGATATTAAATTATTTTTTTGTGAAATTACTTCACTAGTTTGTTATAATTATCAATACAAAAATCGAATACTTAGAAAAAAATCCTCCGATCCCGGTCTCCTAGCCAACCCTACCAGACGTTATGCCAACTAAGCCACGAAACAATCGGACCTTACGAATTTCTCTATGTGCTTGTTGCAGATCTTTGTTTTGGGTTGTTGAGACTTTTTGCCGTAGCGCCATCTGTGAGAAATCTGTGAACGTTTTTCTTCACTCGATAAATATAAGATTAATTTCACAAAAATCATTGAATATCGAATATTAATTACTCTTTTTAAGTTTATGTAAATTGCTTGTCGGCCTGAGACGCCTGCCTATTATCTTTGAATGGGAGAAAGGGAAGAAATTTTAACCTTTAAGATTATTGGGAACGTATATTTTAGCGATTTTTATGACATTCAACTGAATAACAAAAACATAACGGTAAGAAGAATATAAATTTAAAAGGAATAAAAACTTTAAAATGTATCAAAAACTATCAAGTCCTGAAGTCAAGATAGGGTCTACGATGGAACGAGGTCGCCCTGAAGATGCCTTCAGTCGCACCTTAAATGTACTCGGATTGTATGTGCTCGGAAACACAGCCGCAGGCAGTGAATTCCGTTCCTGGGCTGTGCGCATAATAAAACAACTTCATTACTTGTAATTACAGCGTCCATTCTTCGAAGTTATTCGTTTTATGGAAATAGGCGAAAATTCCTTTTGAGAAATCCGGTGAATCGTTACTTTGAATTATTACCTTATGACTGAATAGTTAAAGTAACATTTCAATTGGTCGGCTATTTACGGTTAGGATGTTCTGATGTGCACGTTTTTAAGAATAACATCCGATAATTCAAATATAGAATGACACTGCGTAACCTTTACCGAATATTAACCTTATATTTAAACATATTTCATTGCCGTAGCGAACTGATGAGCGAGAAAATTGCAATGCCAAATAACACGTTGGAATGAAAGGGGTCAACAATCGAATCATTAACTTCCGTAAAACTAGAATAGCTCCGAAGTTTGGGCATTAGAAAATAGTGCTTGGCCAGGTTTTGGCCTAGTTTTTGTAAAATACCATTTCCTTGTGTGTGTGTGTGTGTGTGCGTGCGTGCGTGCGTGCGTGCGTGCGTGCGTGCGTGCGTGCGTGC
>NW_020653761.1:148455-258352 GCF_003589595.1 Hyposmocoma kahamanoa
ACACTACCACTGCGCCCGTCACCCTGAGACGTAAGTTGACAAGTCCCATGTGTCTGTAATTTCATCAGCACCCTTCTTACCCTTCAAAACTAGAACGCAGTAATTCTCACAATACTGCTTGGCGGCATAAATAGGTAAGGTAGCAGGACTTCCCTAGGCGAACTATATTACAAGGAACTACTGCTACTAGAGCACTACCCAAAACGCTCGAAACATTTCCCAAATTGGTTCTACCCAGAATCGACCTGCCCAACTAGCGCACACAGTGCTATACGCTGGGCCATCGAGATCGTAATATTTTAAATCGTAACATTTTAAACTTATATTACAACTTCCGATAATTTAAATATTTGCGCAGATATTCCTATTTATAATGTAACCAAGTGGTTACATTATAAATAGGAATATCTGCGCAAAAGTGGTGTAACCCCATAAAATGCGTAGATATAGAAGATAATGAGAGATTTCAAATTAGCCGAATTAATTTTATATGTATGTAAGTACTAGAAGTCATACATATATGGCCAATATATAATTATTAAATTTAAACTAGAAAATAGCATCCAAATACATATAATAATTACGTACTTTGTATAATTAACATTTATTCATCTATTTCACAGGTATTATGTTAACATTTGTATCATTTAAAGTAATATTGTAGAACAAAAATTAAATGTGCGGCTACACCACTTTTGCGCTGTTAGCCTCAAATTATGACATTTCATTCTAATTGTACACAACAATCAATGGACTATAAAAAAATTATGAATTAAATTGTACAGTTCACAAATATTTTCTATCAAACCGGTAATAATATGCAAATATTACACACAATCAATTAACAGTTGTACACTTTCACAACTTTCTAACACAAATAGCGTCAATGTATCCTTGAAAATCTCAAGTTGTTGACATTTCGCTTAAAAAGTCGTTCAAGCACCGCATGAACCATGAATCATTGTTGTCGTGACGTAATCTCACCGGCAGTCGACACCGCAGACCATTTTTGTTTATTTATAAATATGGTGTTGTTGTTCTCTGGAATCGGTGAAGCATTTTAGGTGCTAATTATGTTTGTTATTAACAGAGTTAGGAATAGAGAGAGTATGTTTACCATAACTTCACGTAAGGCACTTAAATAGAGTGTATATATGTACCTTCTTTGAAATCACGGAATAAATATTCGAGTAAATTCAGTAACTTATAAATACGTCAAGATCTTGTTAGTAAACGAGTACATACGTCCACTAATTAAACTTAATTTAACATTTAACAAATTAATTTAATGTAAGTACAAAATGATTTTTTAGATTTTTTTTATGGAATAATGATTTTTATTTAAATGTTTTCGGTGTGGCCAATTTCTCACTGCCACCCAAAACCGGTTTTCATTGATTGTTTTTATGATAACCTTCGTAAGTAGGGGCACGGAAAAAGTATCGATACTTTTTGATGACGAGTACTTTCCAATCGATACCGATACCTTTGTACGCAATACATTTTGTTGGATACTTTTCTGGTGTTAGTCAGAAACGTATCGAATAAAAAGTTTTGCCAAATATTCGAATAATTCCTGCTTAGTTGAAAGCTTAGAGGATAGTCTAAGGTCGAAGGCTATTTCAATGTAAAGTAATTTTTTGTTCAATAACAAATGACAATTCACTGATATACCTCATGCCATGCTAGCTCAACTTGCGTAATGACATTGTTTTAGAAATTTTCATTTATTTGAAAAACATTGATTAAACCCTAAGTATTGAAGACATAAGTATCTATACGTCAAGGTGTTGTCAATACTTTTATGAGTACGCTACTTCTTATGCGATACTTCACCCGAGTGCACTGTCAACACTTGATTCGATACCGTGTGCCTAGTCGTAAGTATCTTCTCTATCCAGGGGGTCGATTCAGAGATTCATTCTAGTTGTAAGTATCTTTTCTATCCTTGGGGTCGATTGGTAACTCGGTTGTAATCCGATTTCTTTTCATTTTTATTCACAACATCCTGAATCAAGCTGTCGTATTCGAAACCGAACCGAAATGACGTCACACCCGTACGATTACTCGAACTTCTCGACCGGCAAAGGCTACAAACGTTATTCAGAACACAGTTATCGAATGAAAGTTACCGAACGTCCTATTGTTTACAAATCATGAATGTAATATGGAAATCTCTTATTATTTTTAATAAAGTCTGGATTTTGTTCAATTTTATTAATTTATTTTAATGCAAGACTAATGCATTCTTATATTTTAGGCCTTTAAAGTCTTAAAAATGTATATAAAAAGATTTAAAGTTTTCTTATAATCTATTTCACCGATTAACCCCGTAAACGAGTTGGATAACGATGTCGTATCCGAATCCGAAACGAACATTTCACTCGAATGTTCTGAATAGCTCGGAAAGCGCCCTTCGATTCGGGAACGATATATATTTTGAGGACAACGTATTTTATTTACCATTTTACATCAAGAGCTGTGGCTCATGTCAAAGTCGCTCTACCAATGAGATATATTGCCGTATAAAAATTACATATATGTTTAGTGGAGATGTTCGCCTTTGAAAGCTGTGTAAGATAGTACGTCGTATTTAGTTATGGCAAAAATGTTAGAAACGCCAATTTATGTAGAGCGACATAACATTTTTAAGTTTCCTGTGTATTTTATTATTTTTGAAAGTATATCACAGCTTTATGAGTCTAATGCATAGGTACCTTATTTAAAATACACGGTTTTGTAGTGGAGATCTAATTTAGTGTCCACTCAGGTCAGGGTCGTTCCCGCGCCCATTCGGCCACGCAAATTGTCTATTGGCTCACGAAACGAGCACCGCCGACATGATATTACATCTTTTTAAGCTGTTGTTATTGTTGTTAGGCTCTAGGTGTTGATAGTATCAGAATGGAACATTTTGGAGAATTCTAGAAGTGGACCAGGTTGTTCTAAGCAGTCTTGTTGATAAGATCCTTAATTTGGTTCCTTTAGTTCTTTATAAGAATCGAAGACTCACCAAACGGGCTCTCAAAAGTGTCCCTTCTAAGATACTCTTGAAGAAAATATTTGAAGCAGCTTCACTATTTTGTGATAGTTTGAATTGATGTTAATGGAAAACTAAACTATATTCATATTATATTATTTTTTGAGACTAATTTGTAGCAAATATTTAATAGGAAATATAATTTATCGCCAATGTGTTCAAATGTAAATAAACAATACGCTTTCAAATACAATCAGTTCCGAGAAGTTCCGGGATTTGTAGAAGGGAATGTCCTTGTTATATTTTAGTTTAGCTAAATTAACGTCCTTAATTCCGATCACTGCTTATTATACAAACGTACATATTGAACCTTAAATAAATTTTGCAACTTTGTGAAGACAACAGCCAATTTATTTTTATTTATCGTATTAATATTATGTTTATCAACTATTTTTCATTGACTATTATATATATATATTATCATGGTATTTATAAAGGTTTGTTGTTGTAGGGGGCGGCCTGAGCAGCGGCATAATCCTCCAGCGATTCCCTGAAAACAACTGGGACGACACACCATTCCACGACGGCATAGAATGGGTAAGGATTACTTTCATTCAGAAGCCGATAAGTTTGATTACCATTACCATGTTACGTAACAGGAACCTAGTAATTTCTGCAAATCATAAGAACCATGACGTTTCGAACGTAAATAGTGGTGTCGCAATTTTGATATTAGTAACTTTAAAGGATCGATGATTGCCAAAGTGGTTTATATCAACCCCAAGGGGTGCACTCCAACCAACCAGGGGTCCATGTCAGTCATTAAGAAAATAGGGGGTGCATGAGACGTCAATGGAGGTCCACGAGTGAAAAATTTATTTAGGCAGGTCGCGATCATAATTTTGACTTTCCAAGAACGAAATAATCCGTATTATACACTGATAGTACCTTTGTGCTTACATAATACCTTCTTATTATAGATATATAAATCATCTATGAAGTAGACATTTCACAACAAACAAGGTATTCGGTTAGATAAATGTATTAAACTTAACATGTGTTTGTTTTGTAATCCATAGTTCTGCCAACCACAAGGATGGGCGCTATCAACGGAGAGGTCGGAGCCTCGGTTCTACGTGTCGGTGCTGACCGACGTGGACGCCAACCGCCACTATTGTGCCTGTCTCTGCTTCAACGAGACCGTAGCCATCACACCCACCAAGCCCGCAGACGAGGTATGTGTTGTCTCGAATGTAAGATGTCTCTGTGTCCTCGCAGCAATCTCTGCCTGATTCAAACCGAATCCTTGGTATAATAAACCCACATCGTCTATTTAAAGGTAAAATCACATAAGTGACATTTATGGTCACGAAATCATTATCTTTCTGCACGTGATACTAATAAGAAAAAAGCTATAAAGTTTTATCTTATCTATAAATTTTATCTGCAGAAAGATTTACTTACAACTGGTACATAATTTGGAGATTTTTGTGGAAAATGTCATATGTGGTTTACCTTTAAGCAGACGATATTATACGTCAAAAGTGGTTTTATCACATCAAAGTCATAAAAATAACACGAACTCCTTAAAACAAATAAAAATATATGTGACATTTTATTACTTTCCTATTTAAGTATAAAAAGGTTATCAATTAATTTCGAAAGTTTCGTTGGATTTTTCTTTAAATATTATTTATTGGCTTTACTTAAAACTACTCTGAGAGGGTGACGGCCTGGTGAGCTGTAATACAGGTGTAGCGGACTGTATCAATGGGTTCTGTTGGGTGCTATCAACGAGTGAGCAAAGTAAATGTACTTACAGTTCATTAATTTATTATCAATCCAGAAACAGAAAAATAGCAAAGAGAAGGCACCTAAAACAATCACATTTAAATTTAGAATTTAAATATAAAACTAAACTTAACTTATAAATGTCCTATAATATATATTCTACTATATACTATATATTCGCAAAAGAGATTTGTAGCGACTGCTTTGATTCGCTACAACAGGTTTAGTTGCCTAGTACGGTCTCTAGTCTCTCTCAAGTGATACAACATTTAAAATTGTTAGTCTATTATAATATTACTGGACATTCCTTGTATTGAGAAACGAAATCATTGTTATTATTTTAACGCCTCAAAAAAAAGTAGAATGTTAAGGACCTCTCCTGCAAAGTTATTTTGGAGATATCGCCTTATTACACCAAGGGTTTCGAAATATTAGGAGCTAGTAATAACTTTTCGCTTATTACAACACGGGAGGAAAAAGGTTTCGGGCAAACCCAGTGTCGTTCACGAATAGACCACGGTCCAGTATTTTCCGTGCCCATTGTGCGGAAATATCGTCAACACTATGACGACGTAATCGTTCAAATCCTATTTATAATCCTAATAATAATAATAGTAAAAAATAACCCTAATCCTAAGTAAAGAAATCATATTTTCTATTTTAAAAGTAACGGAATTACAGAATTTTACGTCTATAGTTTGCGTAATATAATAATATATTATATTGTTACAAAACATAATAATATAATTCGATATTATTATGTTCTGTAACAATACGTGTTTGTAAAGCAGTGAAATTACACGTTCCGAGTTTTTTGTTTTTTTAATAAAATCTAACTATAGATAGTTCGCGTTATGTAATAGCTCATCAATTATTTAGCGTTTAGACATTGACTTACAAATAAATGGACGACGGGTCTAATACAAAAACCACGAAAAAAATGTCCCAAGTCAACCTATTCGAAATTTAAATTGTTATGTCATCGCAGTATCGCGCTGTCCGTAGAACAAATGAAGACTAAAGCGGAGTGTCGCGCTCTGTATACGATTTTAGCGCGGACCCGACGTCCATATAATTGTAAGTCAATGCGTTTAGAAGAAAAAATATAATAGCCGCGATAGCCTAATGGTTTGAGTCTCTCAAACCGAGGGCCTGGTGGGTTCGAATTCGGGGTCACACATCTGAATTTTCGAATTTTAAGTGCGAAATTTAATTTGAAATTTACCATAAGCTATAGGAACGTGAGAAAATTCTAATCAATAAGCCAAACTGTAAATGATTTTCCGAATCAATGAACATAGAAAGTTAGTTGCCTATTTAACTAAAAATTTAAAAACACTGCCCGCGACTAAATAGCTGTCGTGGTTATTTTGCATAGCACCCAACCGCGACTCTTTTTTAATTCACTGTACTTCCTCTTTGCGTTATGTCCTCTATAAATCACATTTAAATTACTCTTAGTCGTACTTGCTAAGCATAAAACGTAATCTTGAAAATTATGACATTTTTTACGCCACTGATAACGCAATACGCTGAGTATTGTACCATATAGGGTCGATAGACTTATTAGTCTTATAGAAAATTTACGTGCTTCTTCGCTAGGGGTGCTAAAAAATTTGTCATATGCAATTCGTCCATCTCGTGACTTTACTGTCATAGCATTAAGCAATAGTTATTTTATTTATATTATGATGTGTTTACTACCATGATATTCATGTATTTTTATGGGAAAATATTCCCCTAGTGCGCGTCGAAGAATCTTCACAAGCCTCGGAAAACGTGTGAAGTCCCCAACCCGCATTGGGCCTGACTGAAACCCTCGCCTGAGAGGAGACCCGTGCCCAGCAGTAGGACATATAAATGGCTTGATGATGATGAAAATTGTTTCCTTGTTTGCGTTCATTCACACTTAATTGCTACTGATTAATTTTCAATTACATAAGTGATTATTCGTTTTACTATTTTTATATTTAAGGCATTTATCTCAAACCGAGACCTATGCCTATGTGAAGTTTTGCTCTCCTCTCACATTATCAATGCTGTCACATCACAACACACGGAGCGTGCATAATAGTGATCCTTGTCTAGACAGCACGTCGCGTGACAAGACATTTGGACATTTGAGAAAGGATCACGAAAGCGGAACGAATGCGAAGTCTTAGAGCGCTCGATTCGAGAGTTTAAGTTGACAATTTCTGTCACTTAAGTGTCCGTTTGAATTGCACAAAAGAAAACTGATATTTGAAATCAATTTGTGTTAACCAGTAGATTCACCGATCAAATTCTGAGTAATAAAGACGTGTGTTCCTTGACTTTAGCGGAATCATCAACGTTAGAATGTAGTTAATGAGATTTTCTTTTTTATTGAGCGGCGACGAGTGCCGTAAAGTCATTACAAAACGTATAACAAAAACACATAGGAGAATTTCGATGAATCTGTAACTGGACCCGTGGCTCAGATGGTTAGAGCGGTGGTACGGTGCAGCATGGACGCGGGTTCAAGTCCCAGTAGGTCGAGGAAAAGTTTTCTGTGTGTTTGATCTTTCTATTCGTAATCATCAACGTTAGGAATTACAGGCACATGAGTCTTGTCAACTTATGTTTCAGGGTGACGGGCGTGGTAGCAACGCCTCTCAGGCCTTTGCGATTTAAAGCTCTGAGTGGCACTGCAACTTCTTTGGACAGCTGTGTCGCTTACCACCAGACACACGACTTGTTCGTCCCGTCACTTGATATCATAAAAAAAGATTGTATTGATGGAGCTGTAACACTTTCAAAAACAAGAAGTAAAATAAGTTGGCTTACGATATGGCTGTCAGCAATTTATAATAATAATAACTTATTGTACATAAAATAGAAACGTGTTACATGACATGGATTACAAGGTTTTGTGCAATATCTTCTAAGGAGGTAGCGCTTCTTCCAACTCTGAACTCAATGGTAACCTGTTTCTCAGGGGTTAGAGTTCTTCGATGCACCATGTGAGGCAAATCAAAATACTTAAAATACTTACCGACCATCGACCATACTGTACTTAGTTGTGTTAAATACCTAGTATTTATTTTGGTATTTAATTGCAATTATTTTATTTTATTATTTGGCGAATGAATTTTTCTGTTTGTTGTTCGATCTTTGTATCAATAATTAGCATAAGCAATTGTGTAATACATGGTGTACAATTAAACGGATACTTTTAAAGCCAATTACTTAATTATTGTAATCGCTTTGAAATAAGATAATCGCAACAAATCTATGTGACTTTATTAAGAAATTTAAAAAACAAGTTTAATTACTAAGCACACCTTGTTAATAACAATACTACTTAGTGATTAAAACGTCTTCAATGTTGTCTTTTGAAATCTTTTAACTATCACTGGCCACTTCACTAACAAAATGGAATCTTAATGTAACGGTATTTCACTTAATGCGATGTTGATAGATGACGATGCTAAATTAGTTTTTTTTTGGTGCGGGAAAATGTTTGAATTGCGTAAATGTCTTTATATTTTAAATTGATCCTTCTGATCCAAATCTAACATCTCTAAAATTATGCATTAGTAGGTTTTACGGATAGAGATCTATTTTATAATTGGCAGACTTTAAAAAAAATTATAGTAAGTTGGTTACTACTTAAAGTTAAAATATTAAGCTATACTCTTTTAAACATAAATATCATAAAATTTAATTTTACGTCTCCATGTCGTACCCACTGGAATAACCCCATACATAATTTATAAGCACCTTATATAAAAAGGTAGTATACGATTATACGGACGTAGGTATACGATTGGTGGATTGGTTCGCTATAAGGCGAGTGTTGCTTACCACCACTTAGGCGCACGACTTGTTCGTCCCGTCACTTGGAACCATAAAAATAAATTAAATGGGGTAACATATCATGTAACATCTTACAAGTATAAATTAAAGGGTTTTCCAATAAGGACATAACAGTTTTGTATGTCAATTAAATACGGAATAATTGGGATATCGAGCTGAAATTTATTCCAAGTACAGTACACACGTTACATTTAAGAGTGGAATTCGATCTCGTTCAAATGACCACCGCGAGTACGTTTGCAGCGGTCACACAGCTGGCCAAACAATCGATCTATTCGAAGAGGAAGTTCGATAATCGTGTAATCTCGCGAAGTGATCCGATCGAATGGTCACCTCGCCTCACTCATACGATCTAACGTCGTTGGATTACTTTTATGGGGTTATGTTAAGTCGCTGGTTTGTGCCAACAAGCCAACGTTAAATGAACTCAGGAACAATATCGAACACTAAATTGCTAACGTTTCGGCCGACATTTGTAGAAGAGTGGTGGAAAATAAGCTCCAAAAAATTATAATAATAACGCACGCAAACTCATAGCCCCGCACTAGGGTAACCCTGTATCGCGGGTGCCATGAACACATACATAGACAACTACAAATCACACCCAAACTCACGAGGGAAATAAATGTGGGCCATACGAATATTTCTATCGGCCCGCGAATCGAACCCGGAACCTCTGCGTGGCAGTCCAGCATGGTAACCGTTCGGCCACGGTTTAAGTTTACATAGTTTGGTGAAATTGGATGCTGCAAACGTGCTCGCGGTCGTCGTATGAACGAGATCGAATTCCATTCTTAAATGTAACGTACACATACTATACACCTGGAATAAATATCAGTTACAAAATTGTTATGTCCCTATTGTGAAACCTGATATATGTATAAAGTGTCAATCAGACCAGTATAGATACGACATTGACCTATTCATTGAGAGAATCTGTTGACCGACCGCTTCCGTCGAACGAGATCTGATGACATCGAATTGTTGTCATGTGGGTTGGAACTCGTCATATTGTGACGTGTTACATCTTAACATTGTCCTGTACAAATACGTAAAGTAATACTGTCGCCAAACCGCCAAACTTGAAAGTCAGTCTGACTTTGGTGAAACATTTCGAAAATGATTAATTGACTTCAGAAATTGAAACATAGCATTTGAGTTTCGAAATATCTGCGCTGTGACTCTGAATTTCAGGCAGACGTTAGTCAGTGGAACGCTTTGTGGACATGTTTATTCAGGGAAGTTCAGCCGCAACACATATTTCGGCCGCCAAGCAGCACCTAAAGTGAGCATTACTGCATTTCAGTTTTGAAGAGTAAATGGTGCTGGTGAAACCATAGTACATGGGTTTTGTCAAATTTATGTCTAAGGGTGACGGCCGCAGTGGCAGTGCCCCTCAAATTTATGCAGTTCAAAGCTTTGAGTGTCATTGCAACTGTTACAGGCAAGCGTGATGCTTACCACCAGGTGCACGACTTGCTCGTCCCGTCAATTGATAGTCTTAAAACAAAGTTTTTTTATTCATACATATACATAAATAAAATAAATAAAATATCTTTATTTTCAGACTACAGGGTCCATAGATTGTTAGTAAACAGAAAAACCTTAATAACTATGTTAGTACTACACTAATAATAATAATAATAATAATAATAATAATAAGACATACTTGCTAAAGGGTATACCGCTGTCGGCAGAGTCACCGAGGTGCACGAGTAGCGTGCAGCTCGTTGAACCTGCCGAGCACTGCACCATCCAGCCTTCCTTCAACTACCTGTAAAAGACTGTTGGAGCTTCCCCTCACTCTTTGAATTAGAGAAGCAACTTTTTTACGCATAAGCGCAAAAAAGTCGTCTGTGTGCGCATCGGCAAACATGCCCGAAGCACTGCAGTGTCGAGGAAGCCCCACCATCACCCGGAACAGGTTGTTGTACAATATGCGCAGGGCGCTGTATGATTTTTGGGAATAACTAGTCCACAGACTGCTGGTGTAAAAAATTTGGCAGAATGCTTTAAACAGAGTGACTTTGACATTAAGTGTACAACCAGCAAATCTCCGAATCAGCATATTCCCTCTTATAGACAGCGTCCTGCGTTCCCTTTCTATATCGCAGTCATCCTTCAAGTCTTCATTCACAATGTGCCCTAGGTATTTAAACTGCGTGACTCTCTGCAGTGGTGAACCATTGAGGTACACTGGAGGGACAGAGTTTAGTGGTTTGTTTCTGCCTTTAAATACCAAGAGCTCACTTTTATTTGAATTATACTTCAACCCATGTTTATTGGCATAATCCTCACAAATAGCCAACAATTTACGCAAACCGGCAATCGTAGGCCCCAGGAGCACCATGTCGTCTGCATAACTTATGTTATTAAAACATACACCATCAACGTGACACCCCACATAGGTGCTGCTAAGTTCCCCGATCAGCTCGTTTACATAAATATTAAAAAGTCTCGGAGAGGTTAAGCCCCCCTGCCTCACCCCACACTCAAGTCTATATTGATCAGATAATGCATTGGCCCACTTTACATTATTCATCTGGTTTTGGTACCAGTACGATAAGATACTAATCAGTTCGGCAGGAACACCCGCCCTCTCGAGCTTTTCCCATAATACATCATACGACACAAGGTCGAATGCTTTAGACAGGTCCAGGAAACAGGCGTACACAGGTGTTTTACGATCTAAGTAGTATTTGACAGTGTGCTTTAGGGCCAGTATAGCACTTTCATTGGACAGCCCCGCCCGGAAGCCAAACTGCGCATCATGTAGCCTGGTGTGTTCACACAAATGCCTATCAAGCACACTGTCAAACACCTTTGCTATTACAGTAGCCAGCGAGATGGGTCTATAATTCCCCTTGTCCGCTATGTCTCCTGTCCCGTTCTTCACAATTGGCACAACAACTGTTTGCATCAGGTTCTGTGGTAGGTATGAATGTCCCAGACACAAGTTGAATAACAACATCAACACCCGCGGAAGATGAGCACCTGCATGCTGCAAATGCTGAATGCTGAGCCCGTCATGGCCAGGCCATTTACCTCTTTTCATGTTATTAATTGCTTCTTTAATTTCTTTGCAAGTGAAAATAAGACGTGCACCCGACCGCGCCGGGCCCCCATTCCACACCCGCCGTGCTGTTCCGAGTGGTGATGTTACTTTAAAATGACTCTTAAAAAGATTTGCTATTTCCGATGGCTCAGTTATACCATTCATGCTGATTGGTAAACTTATTTTTTTATTTAACCTTTTAGTACCTTTCCAAAATTTTGAAAATTGTTTATTGGAATAAAAAGATGCTAATTTGTCCAATTCAAACTGCTCCTGATGCTTAATACACCATTTTAATTTCGATTTGAATATCTTACGCTTAATTTTCATAGTTTCGAAAACAGAGCCTCTCTGAGGTTTACCATAGGAAATCCAGGTTTGAAAGGTTGCCCGCACATGGGCCTCTTTCACATATTTGTTCCAACCCCTTACACCCCTTATTTTGGTATCACTCGGTACAGTGTTTCTACTATTAATGGCCCCCTCGCATAGTGTGTTAACAATTTCTGTATATAAGTCCTGAATTAATTTTTCATGAGTCTTATTATGACACAAGCCATAGGCACAGGGAGCAAACTCGGGTAATAAATCAATGGATCTTAACTTACTGTGACAGTATTTTGTGTAATTACAAACTTCCTGGGGATCTCGATTTCCCCAGAGAACTTCACATACATAGGATCTGAACAAAATACAACCATGCAGAACATAGTCATGTCAACAAGTAACGTATTCTGTGCTTGCGCTCTTCGCCTGTAGTTTCGTAGCAGTAGAGCTCATTGTGAAAGAGTTCGTATAGGGAAATATTGCCACCTTATCTATTTCTGTCACTAAGCAGCATTACTGCGTTCCGGTTTGGAAAGGTGCTATTATTGCTAAGGTGCTGGTGATATTACAGGCCCCTTGTCAAGTTATGTCTCAGGGTGATCTTTGCGATTTAAAGCTCTAAGTGGCACTGCAACTGTTATGGATCGGCGTGTCGCTTACCACCAGTCGCACGTTTTGGTCGTCCCGTTACTTGGTATTACTATATATACTATATATAAGATAGATAGATAGATAGATAGATACGAGCGCGTTAAAAAAATATTTGTGATTAATTCAGAAGACATTAATTAAGACGAACGGTTGTTTGTTTTACAAGCTCCGAGGTATTTTCAGACACGGACTCTTTGGTTATATTTATCAGAACATTCTGGCTTTACATACGAATGACATGTTTTTCTAAGTGATTGATTACAAATGAACAGCTAACTAGTAAGTAAATCATGTATTTGAATGGATCGCATTCCAATTGAAATAACAATTGGTCGTGATGGAAGAGGCGTCTGGTCTGGAAAAGCTTTCTTCGTGGTTGTGGTTTACGATCCCCATCCGGCGTTTGTTTAGACGTTTGGTCTATTTACTGCTGTGTTACGAGTATACAGACAGTTAGTTTTAACTATAAAATGCACTCACTGTGCTTTTAAAGACAGATAATACTTTGATTACAATCCTTGCTATGTTACTGAGTTCAAAGGAGGTATTTTTTCAGCTACTAAAGACACTAACGTTAATGTTCAAAGTCCATATTAATGCTACCATTTTGAGGTCAAAAGTAACTTAGTAAAACACGTAACAATATTTAAATGGCGGTTTTGTGGAAATAAATTACTTGTTGCAAGAGATGACAAAGCAATTACGTAAAACATGCCTCTTCCACGCTCTGATGATTTAACGCGATGTAGATGAATCGGGAATAAGGGACAAGGGTATAAACCGGCTTTCCCAAAAGTCGATTACACCTGTGTAATTTACATCAGACTATGAACGTAAGTAAATTTTCAAATGGAAATAACACGGGTGTTTAAATCGGGGGAAGCCGGCATGCTTTTCGTTTTACGTTATAGTAGCAGTACAGCTTCTTGTGAAAGAGTTCGTAGAGGGAAGTACTGCCACATCAGGCAGTAATAGCTTTAATGCGTTCCGGTTTGGAAGGGTAAGGATACTGGTAAAATTACAGGCACGTAGTACTTGTCAACTTATGTCCCAGGGTGTACATCCCTGGACAAACTCTGTCACAAGGAGCTCTACTGTTACTAAATCTACCTTACTTAATCTCAGTACAGAGTACTAAAGAACCGACCTCAAAAGTACGTGGAATTACATCTATTTGCCAAGTTTTATTGTAATCGGTTACCGGAAAGTGCGCAAACCCGGATTCATTCTCTAGTTCGCCACTATACGGAACTTGACACAGGAGATAATAAAAATCGATTCTCACTACTCAAAGTATATTGAGAGAAAAACGCCTTGAATTGGAGAATAGCAAAATCAACCATTAAAATAATTGCTCCTTATAATAAAATTTAGGCGCTATTTATAAAAATGAATCATCATGCGTGAACAGCTACCCTTAGAGGTAGAATATTTTCTGCAAAATTAAATGGGACCACTAAGGAGGTACCCTCTTTCCAACAAAAGAAAAAGAATCATGAAAATCGGTTCTCAAATGGCGGAGTTGTCGCGTAACATACATACAAAAAATACAATCGAATTGAGAATGTCCTCCTTTTTTAAAGTCGGTTAAAGTAGTAGATAGTAGTCAATCAATGTGAGGATTTTAAGTGTACTTACCTATTAAGTAACGATACTTTTTTATTTTGTATGTAAATGTAAATTATAGAGATACTAGGGAGGAACAGGACAAATAAGAGAGCGTTGTGATGTCAGATATGATGTAGTGACTGGGATAGAAAAGGGAATATGGAAGGGATGAACGTTAGTAGGATAACGACACAAATTTATAGAGCGAACGTGGACGGAATCGTGGGGAATGATCGACCTCAGCGCACATAAAGGAATTTCTTTCCGAGAAATAGTGATTTAATTTTTATTGGACGTCGTTGTTTTTGACAATATTTTCAGTTTTTTCAGTTGTACTATTAATTTATTATTTTTATATTATTAACTACTAACTGGAGTCCGCATTTTCGTCTGCGCAGAATAAGTACTCTTTTACAATAACATTCCGGAACATATATTAAGATTATCATTTCCTAAGTTTAAAACTTACATTAAAAGTATTTTAATTTAAAGTCATATTACAAAATAGAAGAGTATGTGTTAGATAAAGATGTATATAAAGACAACATGAGCCTAGATTCCAGACAATTATGATTCAAAGTGTATTCCATAACATTTAAGTTTATTTGAAAAGAGCAATCCCTAGAGTTTCTTGCTCATTCTTCTCAGGGAGGTCAGCGTAGTAAACGAGCAGTACCTTAAAAAATGACGTTTTCAAGGGTAAAGATTTTTATCTTTGTTATAAATAATTATTTGAGTTTGACTCAAGTAGCCTACTGTACTAATTACTTGAAAATGATAGATTCTCTACAAACTTTCATCTCCTATTTCACCTCCTTTAAGCTCTACTTTTGTGAGTAGCCTTTTTCCTTCTCCCAAGTCCCACCTATCTCAATACCAAAATTCATCAAATTCGGTTCAGCTGTTTAGGCGCGAAAACGTAACAGACAGAGCTACTTTCGCATGTATAATATTAGTTTGGAAAATTGTTTATATTAATGACGATCATGATAATATCACCCTAACATTATATTTTAAATTTTGGTATAAAATAAATGCTTTTATACATATCTCCACCAGATTTAGGACGTCTATAAAAAAAGATCACTTTAAGCGAGAAACAAACAAGCGGGTGCGGGTCGGGTGCGTGTTGGGTCGGGAGCGCGGCGCGCGGCGGGTGTACCGACCTGCGCCCGTCACGCGCTTGCGTGGTGTGTTGTCATCCATATAAATTCACGGAATTACTCTCGCCCGTTCCCTACCCGACATGCGCCCGACCCGCACCCGCTTTCAGTATATTTCACGCTTTAAAGTACCAACAATATACGGGCAATGATAAAAGCCAAATTTGTTAAGAACATAGTGTAGTTCTGTAGTCTTTGCCTACTCCACTGCAAGACCGGTGCGATGTTATTCATGTATGTTAACGAGTACATACATTAAACTATAATTCATTCTATTTATTCAAAGCACAGTTATTTCAGAATGCATTTTAATAGAGACCTTCCGAAGCCATTTACGGATAGCTTCCGGCTTTTGTTTTGACGTGTGCCTGTTGCCTATAATGTATTGTGAACGACTTGTAGTCGTAGATTTGTGGGTTCTTTTTATAAGTGAACACGACAGACATTTAATTATATAATTATAACTTTTTATAAAAAAATCGATCTCAAAAGTTTGTGGAATTACATCTGCTTGCCAAGTTTTGTTGAAATTGGTAAACGCAAAGAGAATGAAATCGAATAAATATACCCTTTATTTAGGTGGAATGTTACTACTGAGGTACCCCCTTTAAAACAAAAAAAAGAATAATCGATATCTGTTCACAAATGTCGGAGTAATTGCGTAACATACACTAAAAATAAGTTACTGAGGTTGTAATTGGAGAGCTAGAATCAAATACCGTGTAACGGTCATTTGAATTCCGCAATAGACATAATCTCAGTATAAAGTACTAAAAATAACCGACCTCAAAAGTACGTGAATTACATATATTACCAAGTTTTATTTTGAAATCGGTTACCGGAAAGTGCGCAAACCCAGATTCATACCGCCACTGTACGGGACTTGATACAGGAGATAATAAAAATCGACTCTCACTACTCAAAGTATATTGAGAGAGAAAAACGCCTTGAATTGGAGAATAGCAAAATCAACCATTAAAATAATTGCTCCTTGTAATAAAATGGAGGCGCTATTTATATACATGATTCTACATGCGTGAACAGCTACCCTTAGAGGTAGAATATTTTCTGCAAAATTAAATGGGACCAGTAAGGAGGTACCCTCTTTCCAACAACAAAAAAAGAATCATGAAAATCGGTTCATAAATACCGGAATTATCGCGTAATCATACATCCAACAAAAACATACAGTCGAATTGAGAACCTCCTCAATTCGATTGGTTGGTGAACCGATTTTGATGATTCTTTTTTTGTTGGAAAGAGGGTATCTCAGATGTGGTCCCATTTAAATTTGAAGAAAATATTCCACACTACACAACAACAACAACAAACTAGGATATGAATGAGTTTGAGGTCGATTTTTTAGTACTTTGTACTGAGATTATAATTTAGTTAGCAAAGAAGTAAAGTAAAGAACGAAGTATAGCAAAGAAGGAAAACAATAAAATATTTCTATATCGTTTATTCATACGGGTCATTTCATTCCGTGTCCTTCAAAGACCGAAACGGTTCCTATTCCTTCCCAATCCCAACTCCCAGATCCCACTGTACTAAAGATAGGTGAACTCTTAAGATCGTGCACAAGGAACTAGTTCCTTTTCGACCAGTGTCAGGAATTAATTCTTAACAGTTCTTAGTTCATGAACTACTCAAGCCTATGAACTGGTAATCTGTACTATCTCAATTTTTACAATTTTACAGGATGAAGAAAAAAAATGTTTGCGTCATTTATATAGCATCTGGATTATTAAATAAAAATACGTTTTTTTTTAAATATTTTAATTACTATACACTACGTATTTTTATTTAATAAACCAAATTTTATATAAATGATTTTTTCTTCACCTGTAAAGTTGTCAAAGTTGTCGCAGTCGATGATAGATTGCAATTTGTTACGTGATTGAAAAAACACAAGCTTGGTATTTAGATAGATGGGTTTTGTATAATTGAGTTTTTAGAGCTTCTGAAATGTATTTTGTATTGTGTTGGTCCTAATTTAATCCTTATTTACTTCTAACGCTAGCAGTTTCGTATTTCACTGAAGGTTAGGTGCTTATATCTTCAAGGAATAAAATATGTTCAAAACGACTGAGTCTTGAAAATGTTCTGAAATGAAATTGGTGGTCGTAAATCTCCGAAGATCCCTGGTGTGCGAGGGTTGAAACACGAAGGTAGATATAGAATAAATGAAATTTTATTTATTGCGCATTAGAGATTACCATGGTAACAAAAGCAATATGCGTCCATGATTTACTATCGGATCCAGTGTATTTCATTCCTGTATTGAAATTCACTGGAAATAATGAAGAAAATATGTAATTATTTTGTTTTTTTTCTTTTATGATGAGCAAGTCGTGCGCCTGTTGTAAGCGACACGCCTGTCCATAACAGTTGCAGTGCCGCTCAGAGCTTTCAATCGCAAAGATCTGAGGGGCACTGCCACTGCGCCCGTCACCCTGCGTCAAAACAAAATTGACGAATACCTGGAATTTCACTAGCACTTACCTTTCAAAACTGAAACTCAGTAATGGTCACATTACTAAGGTCACATTACTACTTCCCAGGACAAACTCTACTGCTACTAAACTACTACTACGCTATGTATTTTTTTTATATTACGTCCTATGTTTGTTATCTCTATTATTTTGAGTGAAAGACTTGAATCTATTGTCATGAAAATATATATTTTTTTTAATATGTAAGTGTAAACTAAAGCAATATAAATAAGAATGTCACCTTCTCAATGTAACGTTATGCAGTTACCTGTTACGTAAGAATGTTTCAAGTTACTATTGACGGTTTTGCGGCTGACCTATCTGGACGGTGGAGTGGAAAAGTATTTATCAGAATCTTAAGAGTAGTAATAATAATATTATTAAAAAATATAATATATTTCCCTTACAAAATGTACGCTGTCCATAGTATGTCGGACTTATTGCACCTTCAATAGTAAAGTGTTGTAATTCGAAAAGTAATGTTTGAGAAAATGACAAAATAGATTTAAAAACAAAATTATATTTGGCAAGCATAACGATCGTAAGTTTTATTTCGTAAGTTATTATTAAAAAAAATTTGGTTTTGTATTTTGT
Source organism: Hyposmocoma kahamanoa (assembly GCF_003589595.1). Lineage (NCBI taxonomy): Eukaryota > Metazoa > Arthropoda > Insecta > Lepidoptera > Cosmopterigidae > Hyposmocoma > Hyposmocoma kahamanoa. The sequence continues at coordinate 166,957 of NW_020653761.1, forward strand.
CACCATTATATATAAAAGGTACAACTTCGTCCCCTTCATGACGAATGAGCGTAACTTACAATTTTGACGGAAACGTTATTTGCATAAATCGATTCACAATTTTATGTTGTATGTCGCAATGTACAGTCAACAGCACAGCAAGCTACACACGTTTTTTTCGATTTGTTCGAATAACGCCTCGAGTGCAACGGAAAGATCCGTCAATGTGTAGCTTGACGTACTGACGTCTGTACATAATCAGTTTATGTCAAAATTGTGAGTTACGTCGAACACTAAAGGAAGGAATTATGAGACATTTTTTTCATTGCTAATTTGAAATTACGTGAACATTTTTGGACTTTAACAACACCAAAGGCGAGTAAAATATTCAAGAAATAGCCACCGGCTCCTACATTCACCTCTTTATTTCGTTAATAGTACGAATCTATTAGTTTTCCTAGACCCCTCGCCTTCCTTTGGGACCGTATATTTTGTTATACAGTAAAACTCTCAGGGACACGAGTGCATGCGAGCATAACGTTTGAGGGGCTTAGGCCATGTTTATAGTAACCAGATGTAGCGGGTCTAGCTGTTTGAATAATAATAATAGGAAAGCTGCTTTAAGTGAGTCTTCAAATTAGAGCTTTGTTGTAGAAGCGCTGCAGTGGCGTGGCGGCCGCTAATTTTGAAACAAAATCTGCTTCTCAATATTGTATGAAAATTAGTAGCGGCGCGGCTACTAGCGTCTTGTTTGAAGGCACCTTTAGACTAATTTACATTACCGTGGAACGAAATTAAAGCGAAATTTTGTAACATAATGAACTTTATGTCAATTGTGTAATGTATAAATTGGATAAGAGACAAAAACAGTCTTCTGTGGCTCTACCACGAGTTTACAGTGACAGTTGTCGCTAGCGCTCGCGTAAAGTATTTCACAGTTTCGTATGTGTCAAATTATACAGCGCCCTTGGCAGTCACAAGAAGAAACAACATTTTGTATTCAAACATTTTATGCGGTCGCTAGCGATAACTGTCACTGTAATCCCATGGTAGAGGGACTGATTAATTCTGGCTACCGTATCGTATGTAGTTTGTACATTACACAATTGACATGAAGTTTACTTCCGTTCCGAAGCAATGTATATTGAGCTAACCTTCCGAATTTTATATAAGAATACTTCCAGAGTCGCTAACAATTTGAGATGTTTTGATTCTGTGTCGTGTCGCTTCCAGCACAAATGCACAGCTAAATTCCCTAATATTATTAGTACCAAAGGCACGAAATTAATTATTGGAGTCTCAATTTAAAACCTTTGAAACTCATGAAGCTAACCGCCGGGCCACAGAAGAATAAACACGCATTATCGTCGACCCATTGTCGCTGAACTTCAGTTAGAATGTGGGGATGCATTTTATTTTGCTGAAAAACATATTTACAGCACATACGTGTGATGAACCTGAAGCCGCCAATCGAATAAGCAATCTTCTACGTGTTATACAACTCGCGCTTCGTATTAAAATGCATGAGGGTTCCTACAGCGACACTCGCACGTTGTGTCAACTAATTAAACAAAAGAGAACACACTATATGGTGGTGGATATATAGATTAGTGCTAATAAATGTTCTTATTTTATTGAATGTCATGAAGTTTTACTGCCATCATTTTCATATATTTTTTGTGAAGATACTCCACTAATTTATTATTATTGATGGAAAGATCGCTTACGAAGAAAAATTCCTTCGTATTTGACTTACTCGAACTACTCCTATGTATAGTCAAGACAGCTTTTGACTGACTTTGTTTATTTGGTAAGTTTATTTGTTCTCTCTTTCTTGTGCATTGTAGCGCCCTCGCATTAAAATAAAATAACTGCCTCCGTAGCCGAACGGTCACCATGCTGCACTGCCATGCCGAGCTCCCGCTTCGATTCGATTCGATTCCAGGGCAAGGAGAAATATTTCTGTGGCCTACATTTATTTCTCCCGTGAATTGGAGGATGAGACATTTATTTCTTTTTTTTTTTCATTTTTCATTTATTACATTTATTTCTCCCGTGAGGGGATGTAATTTATGTTGTCTCTGTGTGTGTCTATGGCACCCGTCAGAAATTCATTTGCCAATGCCAAGGTCAATGCATACGCTTCTATAATAAGATTCCTGTTGATATTCTAAATTAGCCATTTACGAGGTTCGAAACTAGCGAAACAAGGGGCACTGCCACTGCGCCTGTCACCCTGTAAGACATAAGTTGACAAGTCCCATATGCCTGTAATTGCACCAGCACTCTTACCCTTCCAAACCAGAACGCAGCGATGCGAGCATTACTGCTTGGCAGCAGAAATAGGTAAGGTGGCAGTACTTCTCTGGACGAACTCTTAACAAGGAACTCTAGTGCTACTAGAGGTTTCCCTAGTGCGGGGCTATGAGTGTGTGCGTTATTATTAATGATAAATATTATTAATATTATTATTATTACCAAAAAAGTTTATTACACCGAAAACTGGTATGATACACGAACAAAATCGTACAACTAACGCCTCCAGTGAATATAAATCAGAAACTATATTTTTATTGTCTCAGATGTTATGCGCCATCTCAAAAATGTTGTATGCTATGTATTCTGGTTATATAATTAAGAAATAATTATAAAATAAAAGTACCTGTATAAACTTGTCGAGGATTCTTTTCGCTTTCCGCTACGCTTCCCACTCTGTCAACACCGTCTAACAGTTTCAAATTACCGGTCACGCTCTGTGTATAATGTAGTTGCACCTCTGTGCACTGCGCAGCAAAAAGGGCGGAAGGGCGCAATCAGGACCGGCGCAGGGGCAGGTGCAAACACGGGAAATACGTTTTATAAATTTTAATTGAGAAATACCTTTAATTCATGAATAAGTAAATTACATTTGATATAGTCACATTGATTGAACATGTCATGTGCCAGGCAGATTCCCCAGAGAATAATGAGTAAGAAACTTTAGGATTGCTAATAGACATCCGTTCACGTTTGCCATTGGCAATATTTATATATCTCAAATAGTTATCATAGAACAACGCTAGTAGCTGTAGAACTTCTTGTGTAAGAGTTCGTCCAGGGAAGTACCGCCACCCATCACTTTACCTATTTCTGCCGCCTAACAGAAATTGAAAAACTGAAACTTTTATATCTACAATATCAAGGTATGCCACGTGTCAGTATGGTAATTAATACTACATTTAATTAGTTGGCGTTGGTTACTTTGTACTGTGTACATGTATGGGAATAAGCAAGGTAAATTTTCTTTTTTTCTTTATAAAACCAAGTGACGGGACGAACAATTCGTGCGCCTGATGGTAAACGACATGCAGTTCCATAGCAGTTGCAGTGAGGGCACTGCCGCTGCCCCCATCACCTTGAGACATAAGTCGACAAGACCCATGTACCCGTAAGTTCACCAGTACCCATGTCAGCATTACTGTTTTCCGGTTTTGAAGGGAAAGGGTGCTGGTGAATTTACAGGCACATGGGATTTGTCAACTTATGTCTCAGTGTGACGGGCGCAGTGACCATGCCTCTCCGATCTTTGCGATTAAAAGCTTTGTCAGGCAGTCCTTCCCTGGACGAACTCTTTCACAAGGAGCTCTACTGCTACAAAAATTTCATTCACAACATTTAAATCCCTTACCCATCAAAACCGGAAAACGGTAATGTTCACATTACTGCTTGGTGGCAGAAATAGGGTATACATAAGGTAAGGTACTTACCCAAACTTAAAGGAAGTAAATAGGTAAAAGAGTGATTAATACCTCCCTCTAAAACCCGGAATTATTTTATTATGTCTTGTTTTACATTACCAAGCAACTAGCAATTACTTTACTACGGCAATGTATACAAAAACTTCACGCCCTTTTCCCATAGGGCTAGGCAGAGACAGCCTTCCACTCACTATGATCTGGACACAGATCTTTCTCCTTATCAACACGCATCAGTGCTTTCATACATGCTCGTCGGTTAAGTGTGTGATGATGCTGACCTCCTTGTCATTCCACCTATTTGTCATCCTCTTTTCTGGTCCCTGATCACTTGTTTTCGAAATTTTGAATCATTCTCGAAATCTCTTATCCTTCACTATTCTTATATTATATTACTAACGTACACACTAATAGCCCCGCAAAAGGGAAACCCGCCTGTATCGCGGGTGCAATGGACACACACATAGACAACCACAAATAACACCTAAACTCACGAGAGACATAATAAATGTAGGCGTTATAAATATTTCTCCCCGCCCGGGAATCGAACCAATGACCCATGCGTGACAGACCAACTTTGTAACCGTTCGGCCATCGAGCCACAAAGCCACAAATTTTTTATTAAGAAAAATATGAAAATTTGAGGATTGAACGTTTTCCCAGTAGGCTGCCATCGCATTTACCTAAACAATAGTTACTTTTATATTATTCTCTCAATACGTAACTTTCTATGAACCGCATAACTAATTCACAACGTTACATTTATTATCGCAGGTGATAAGAAACTACTTACAATGCATTCCATTTGAAATTACTCAATGATGCATTCCTGTTGCTACAAAATATCGAGTAATAATATAGTCGAGTAATAATAACATACTAGACCAAACACCTGGTCTCAAACTGGAATTCCCTGTACCATGAGTACCAGAGTTACGGAATGAACTCCAGTGTACTACCCAAATAAATCTTAGTATCGGACACGGAATTTGATTAACTCAATCACGAGTGACAGACATATAACATTAATATGGGGAACAAAAATAAACTGGCTATTCTTAACAGTCCTCTTCACAGTCGCAAAATTATTTATTATATTATAACAAGATTTCGGTTGAAAATCAAAATACGCCAATTACGAGATTGTAATAATATCTGCCTCCGTGGCCGAACGTGGCCTACATTTATTTCTCTCGTGAGTTTGGGTGTAATTGGTAATGGACCCACACATAGACAACCGTCTATGTGTAGTCCATGGCACCCGCGACACAGGTTTTCCTTAGTGCGGGGCTATGAGTGTGTTGCGTAAAAAAAAATAAGTAAGGGAACAGACCGTATATATAAAGCGATATGAGACAGGAGCCTAAACTAGTACTCCTGGTCTCCACCTCTTGGTTGCACAAACTCTGTACCTAAGGTTATATTACTCACAAATATGGTAAAGGATTACTTTAACAAGTTAATGTGTGCGTTGGTTGTGTATTTCGTGCGTGCGTGCGTGCGTGAGTCATTTAGCCCTTAAGACGATATGATTATGGAGATAAAAGGCTATTACACAGTCTCTGTGTACTTGGATGACAAAAATTTCACACATTTAGTTCCTGCAGGTTATCTTGATCTAAATGTTGTGAATGAAATTTTAGTAGCAGTAGAGCTCCTTGTGAAAGAGTTCGTCCAGGGAAGGACTGCCTGACAAAGCTTTTAATCGCAAAGATCGGAGAGGCATGGTCACTGCGCCCGTCACACTGAGACATAAGTTGACAAATCCCATGTGCCTGTAAATTCACCAGCACCCTTTCCCTTCAAAACCGGAAAGCAGTAATGCTGACATGGGTACTGGTGAAATTACGGATACATGGGACTTGTCGACTTATGTCTCAAGGTGATGGGGGCAGCGGCAGTGCCCTCACTGCAACTGCTATGGACCTGCATGTCGTTTACCATCAGGCGCTCGAATTGTTCGTCCCGTCACTTGGATTCGTAAAAAAAAAATACCTTGCTTATTCCTATTCATGTACACAGTACAATGTAAAGCATAAAGTAACCAACGCCAATTAATTAAATGTAGCAAATGTATTAATTACCATACTGACACATGGCATACCTTGATATTGTAGATATAAAAGATACACACGCTAATGTATGTAAACAAGCTTTGTTAATCACAGTGCGTATCTCCGGTGTACAGGACAGCGCTACGAACAAGTTCAAACTCAAAATCAAAATACTTTTAGTTCATAGGTACGCAAATTACACTTGTTATCGTTAAATTGACTTATTATTACTTTTTATGCCACGGAGAGGAATGTGTAAAAAGACTCTAGGGGTTGCTCTTTGTAATTAGATAAATTTTTTTCATGATGCCAAGTCACAGATTACTTAATAGTTACTGCGCAATAGGTACATCACTCTCATACAAAAGCGAAAATACCTACTCTATAATAGCCTTCTAAATCTGTCCAATGACACCAAGCGCGAACTACGAGGAAAAAGGAACCTAAGCACTCGCTCAGAGAGGTGAAAACAACGTTGCCCGCTGTGTGCAGTCGTGCGAAGCCGAATGCTCACAAATGAAACATTTGTACGAAAGCTTGCGCCGACGTCGTCGGCGCCCTCAGCGGTAGACACTTATAGCAGTACCTTGAGCGAGTGACGGAGCCCTGACCAAGTGACGGGACGACCAAGTTGCGCACCTGGTGGTAAGCGACACGCATGTCCGTAACAGTCGTAGTGCCGCTCAGAGTTTTGAATCGCAAGGATTTATATGCTTATTAGTAATATAAACAATAATATAATAATGAATATAAATTAAATTAGTATTAACTAAAAAATATAAATTAAACACAAAATATTATTGAAGTACAACAACATCAAATAAAATTACAATTTCTTCGAAATGAATTCCTCTACACTGTATAAAATTCATTATCCAAAACAAGAAATTTTAGTCGGGTATAAAACGTTTCGTCGTTTGTAACATTTTTCTGGTTCGTAGGTGTTCGTAGAATTGGGGACATATTTATACCCTTTGTGTTGATAATGTTGATGATAGTGGTGATTATTATGAAGTAATTGACTGTAAAGGGGTAAAAGCTGGCAAGTTATCTTTTTTATGAACATTGCAGGGTTCACTTCACATTCACTTTTATTACACACTATGTAACAAATTTTCAAAAAGGTTCTGTTTGACAATGTTGGTTCCTGTTTAATTGAGCAGCAAGTATGTACAAAAAAATCGACCTCAAAAGTCATTCATCACCTAGTGTGCCACTCTTGAAGGTGGAATATTTTTTTCAAATTTACATGGGGCCACTTCTGAGGATTTTGAAGTCGGTTAAAAAAATAGCTATACCCCTGAAACTGCTTTTGTAGCTGTCACTGTAGGATTTACATAGCTACACAGTGGTATTTACATAATCTCGCAAATCTACACATTTCTAGATTCTTTGTCACCAATATGTTGATTTTTTTATTAAAATGTACTATTTTGAAATATAACGTCCCCTTTTTGTCTTTAAATAATATTAATAATTTGTTTCAAGTTAGAAGCATTAGAGCTCCTTGTGAAACAGTTCGTCCAGGGTAGTACTGCCACCTTATCTATTTCTGCAGTATTGTGAGCATTTCTGCGAATCGGTTTTGAAGGGTAAGGGTGCTGGTGAAATTACAGCACATGGGACTTGTCAACTTATGTCTCAGGGTGACAGGCGCAGTGGCAGTGGCCCTCAGATCTTTGCGAATTAAAGCTCGGGAGTGGCACAGCAACTGTTATGGACGGGCGTGCCTATCATCAGGCGCACGACTTGTTCGTCTCGTCACTTGATATTATAAAAAAGGTTACTTGAATCCTTGGTGTTAGTTACAATGTCATGTACAAATTAATTTTAGTAATAATTACATGTTACACAATAAAAATTTAATTGTTTCAAATTTAATTATTACAGAAATTACATTAAAAAAAGTATAAATTACTACAAAATTACATTTTACGTATTAAATTAATAGGGACGCAATAAAATAAAATAAGAGGAACCCGAAAATTTTTACGTTTCCTTAATGGTACGCAAATGTCAACTTTTCGTTGTTTTGACCACAAAATCAAATTTCTTGCAGGGAAATAAACGTTTTTCATGTTTTCATGTTAGAATCAATTACAAAATAATATTGGTAATCCAGAAACAAACATCGTGTTACGTTACGTGTCATTGGAAGGTTTTTTATATTCCCCAACATGTGGGGCCTAACTATCAGCCTTTATCATATAACAGCATCTCTAGCTATAATATGACGTCATTGCGTTTAGTTTTTGTTCCCAATGACTCACTGGTTGTTTATTTTTTGTACTAATGCCTACTCGGTTCTGGGAAGTAATTTTGTAAAAAAACTTGCGTAACAATTAATATATTTTTTAAACCTACCTTTTTTTACTTTTTTTATCGAACATGTACTCTGTGTACGATAACTTAAAATTATCTCAGGATGTTATGATTTTAAGTTTTACACGAGACACTAGGAATTTATTTAACTGTCATGCCTTTGTATAATTTGATTTTATAATGATTTAATTTTTTTTTAAATCATCTTGATTTCATGAAAAATATTTTTGGCTTATTATCATACAATCTTTGAATTGATTTACGAATTTTACGAACGCCTTTGTTCTTTAAAAATATGGATTTTTTTGAAACACACCTAAATATTTGATCAATTCGTCTTCCACGATAATCAAGTTTTAGTTTCTGCAACTTTCGTTTAAATCTTAACTAGTTTAACTGGTTTTAAAATAAAATATGCTAGTAGTTACTTATGATTGTTATCACAGTTACTTTATTAGTTATTTATCTTGTTTATAGTTTATATTTATTTAAGAGTTAATAACTGTAGTGGGTTAATTATATACATAATCTATATATTTTTTAAATCGGTTTAGTCTGATGTTATGAAAATGACGATTTCTCTGATAACAATTATTTTGTGGTTGGTTACACAGTGCAATAAAAACTTCTAAATTTCAAATATTGATTAAATGAGTGATTTTCGGGTTACTTTACTGCCAATTTTCATTATTTCAATATTCTAGAATATTATCAGGAAGTTTGACTTAATAGTCGAGTGTAGTACCTTGATATATTATGAAATAATTCATGATAATACATTATCATGAATTATTTAATAATATTTCACGAGTACATATTTAAATAATAAAAATTGTCACCGAAATTAGGTACAGATAATCTCAGTACAGAGAATTAAAAAAATCGGCCTTAAAAGTCATTCACCCCTAGTTTGCCATCCTAGCGGTGGAATATTTTCTTCAAATTTAAATGAGACCACTGCTGAGATACCCTCTTTCCAACAAAAAATAATCAACAAAATCGGTTCACAAATGAGTTATCGCGTAACATACATAACAAAAAACAAACAGTCGAATTGAGAACTTTTTCCTTTTTTTGAAGTCGGTTAAAAACTAACCTGAAAATTACCCTGATATTTCACAAGTATGTCAATTGCAATACGGAGTAGGGACTTGACACGTTGTCCTAGTTGTGTGTTCGCCTCGTAGAAGTCGAAGTTAAACTCGCTTCTTCTTCGATCTTGCTGCACGGACATAAAGTTTTTCTGACCAACTCAAGTCGATTCGGCGTCGATAAGAGTGGTGACTCTCTCAAAGGATATATGTATGACGTCATGCACTATAAATCTAACATTGCGAATATCAGAAAGTAAATACAAAATGCAGACCATAGAAAAATTTGTATGGTCAGCGTTTTGTTATCGGGAAAGCTCAGGAATGTAGGTAGCTATGTACATAGTATGTAGTACGTACTTGACCTCCCTCTAACATGAAAAGTACCTTATTAACCCCACACCCATATATGTCATAGTACACGTCGACCATATACAAACGTGAATGGGTCGATAGGATCTCCCCTCTGGCCTGAGATTGTGGCTAATAACAGCTTGTAACCTGCTTCAATTAGACCTGTGGGCCCCATGTGGGGTTCATTACTTTAAGTATTTGAGTTGAATGGATGTGCCATTAATAATAAATAATACCATAGCTGAATTCGCCATATGTTATTTAAGATTTTGTGAGTTTCTTGTTAGGGGAATGAGGACTGCTTCATTCTTTATATTAGTTTTGGAAAAAGCGACTTATTGCAAATTATATTATTTTGAATCCTGAAATCCTTCAGGCTTTAAATAATTTTGGTAAATGAAACGAAATTTATTCAATTGAATCTTATTATGTCATTTCAGTAGTTCATTTTAAGGAAAATGAATCGAGGAAAGTTGACTGTTTAAGGATTTTTTATTACGGCTGTTTTGGTATTACGATTTTACTTAGGCTGTCTGCCTATTTTTAACGCAAAGTACTGCTTTTCGGATGGAAACGTTTATAGAGGTAGCGCAATCACGCAAACAGAAGACTCATTATCAATTAACCTATTGCCAGTGCATTAAACTAAACAAGGATTCAAAATATTTCCTTCGTATTGCAAATGAACTTTTTCTATAGATCGTTTATTGGTCTGAATTCAACAGGTGTTGTTTTTTATTATTAAAAAGAAAATACCGCCTCCATATTTCCTTACTCGTGTGACCAGCATTTCACGAACGATTCCGTACGGAGGTCGGCGACCTCGTAACTATTAACCACTACTAACAAACATCGATGTGTTGGCCAGTTTATCTCTTGCTTGTATTAATTCTGACCGCGTTTTCGATTATGTATTTTTAAAACTTGCGTCCTGCGACAAGGTTAACATTACTTTAAAAAAATGTTATTTTTGATTTATGACATTATTGGTAACTTGGTCTTCTATAATATAGTATAGTATAATGCACCAAGATATGTCAGACAAGTGAAAATTGCTGCCTAAAATTTTGGGATACATACAGATAGGGTATGTCTGTGTCTATAGTTTGTGTTTTTTCAAGACAGAGTAAAATGACAGGTGATTCCAAAAAAGTGTTGCTCACTTGCGAGCAGCTAGTGATTGCAGTCGATAAATATTCTATCGACTATCGACTGAATATTTGCCACGCATGGGGAATAAATAGCGGAATTTTTGAATTTTTTTGAACATTTAAAAAATTTTTGAACATTTGAATCATCCTCGACCTTATTCATCTAACTACTGAGCACAAATTCATTTAAATTCTAAATTTTTGTAAGTGCATACATAATACACTGTATTTAGAACTATGTGTATGAAAAATACAAAGCTCTAGTATCCATAATTAATAATATAAAATGTTATCTTCTTTCACAATATATCGAAAACAACTACATAACTATTTAATATTTTATGAAAAGTGGCAACCCTACAAATGTCATTTTACTCCGTCTTCAAAAAAGACAGACTTTACAGTTGACACTCTTGACTTGACACTCAGTGGTATACTCTTGATGTGTACATGAATGGAAAAAACAGATAAGTGCAATTAGTTATAATTTAATAACGTAAAATGTATACTGGTTTCTTCAAGCTACCTTGTTTTTTTCTACCTGACCTAAGCAACTGAGAATAAAAAAAGTATAGAAATGGAAAGCAAATAAAACAAAGTAACTTCATTTTAAACAATGAACACCTACGTATTTATGTCGCCAAGCAGTAACGTGAGCATTGCTGCGTTCCAGTTTAGAAGGATAAAGGTGCTGGCGAAATTACAGGCACATGGGACTTGTTAACTTATATCTCAGGTTGACGGGCGCAGTGGCGTAGCCCCTAAGACCTTTGCGATTTAAAGTTCTGGCGCACGACGTGTTCGTCCCGTCATTTGGTATCATAAAAAAAAACACAATACGTGTTAATAATCTATAAGTCAATATCAAAAGGCACGCACAAAGACAGCAAAGAATTCACTATGACTATGTATACTAAACTGAGTCTCACAACAGAAAGCCAAGTTGATTAATCTCCCTTTTGATTGTTATTCAAAATGTTAGCTAGACGCCTTAATTGTTTTAACACGCATGCGTCACATTCTGGTCCCAATGAACCAAATACCTCAATGTCAGTCGACACACTAAATTGAACTCTATTTGTGTGGCAGTAGTCAATTGAATAATTTACTTTTCATTTCCTAAGTTATTTTTTTCATAGTTGGTAGAGTCACTTGTGAAAGTAGGATGGTAATGCTGAGCGTAGAAATGAATTATTAGAAAATTTTGCGACAAAGAAAGGTGTTTTCTTTTAATATGCTATGTGACGGGACGAACAAGTCGGGCGACTTGTTTGTCCCGTCATATAGCATGGGGGTAAGCGATATGCCTGTCCATAGCAATTGCAGTGCCACTCAGAGCTTTAAATCGTAAAGATTTGAAGAGACTACCACTGCCCCGTCACACTGAGACACGCAGAATGTGCGATGGAATTGCATAATTTTATTCCGCCAAGGAGAAGAGTCTCACAGGACTTCTTCCTGGCCAAGGCCTGCAAAGTAAGTTTGAAAATTCACTACTATCCACTTTTCTAAACTTTTAAATCTAGATGAACTATGTAAACAGCTGCTCTGGGGTTTTAGTAGTTACAGTTTTTCTCAAATTAACTTTTAATTTTAAGTATTATTACGTTTTAAGTTTCTTAATCCTTTGTTGGTTGTTTAAGCTGATGGCTCTTTAACCAATGCTCAACAAATAAATAATGAACTATGTAAACAGGCAAAGGAAAAACTCATACAGCCAACTGTCCAGTGTTACTAATTGCGAGAATTAAAAATACCGCTCACTTCAAAAAAAAAAAAAGAAAAAGGCGCTCACTTCAAAAAAAAAAAAAAAGAAAACGGCGGTAAAATAAATTAAAGTGCTTTGCTATTGTTGTCTGTTTTTTCATCTTTTTTGTATTTTCGTCGTGAAAATGAGTGAGACGAGCGGCAACGAAAATACAGTAATGGATTGTACTGCTCCTAATTTAAAACGAGGCAATATTAACGATGGAAAACTTGTTGCCGGCTATGAGCAAAGTAAGATACATGAAAATTTATGAAACTTCCATGCAATAGAGAAGCGAAAAAAATGCTAATTCGTTTTCATGGACTGTGTTTGTAGCTTATTTTAGCGAACGTGCTAAAACTCAAAAGCCATCAACATTATGGGCCACGTATTCTGTACTCAAACTTACAAACCAACTTAAACACAGCGTCATCATTGGAATAAAGTATCTTGAAGTCTCTACTGAAGCGCCAATCTGCTGGTTACAAATTAAAAATTCAAAAATATTTGCAGATATAATTGTAAGTCAATGGCTGCAGAGAACATATTGAAATTTTAAACAAGCCTCCAGGTGACAATTTCTTAGCAACTAAGGACAAAGCAAGGTTTGTTCGTATATATATCGTAATATGTAACATTGAAAGTAGTTTCGATACAGTAAATTAGTGTAACAAACCTTTGTTTGTTTAAGACTGCACTAATTTTAGGGATAAACAATGCATGAAGGAGTATAGAGATCACGAATATCACCACAACGAACATAGAAAATCACAATATATTTATACAATATTATACTTTCAATATTAATTAATTTTGTTTATTGTTTTACATTTTTTATTATACATCTTCCTCTCTTTAGTCTTTTATTATTTCCTCGCATTGTTTGAGAAAAACACTATACACGTCTTGGCCGGAACGGGTATTGCTTGACTCGTATTAACGTGTATTAATACGAGTCAAGCAGTCGCCGTTCCGGCCTCACTGGCACTCGGCCTTGTAACTCACTCGTCCAGCAATCCCTTACTTCCCGACCTCTGCAGTAATGTACTATTTATGAAAGTACACCAATAGTTTGGTGTTATTATTGATAGCAAAATCAAACAAATTCAAAATTCCTTTGATCCGGCTGTTCACCAGACCGGGTATAACCGTTGTCCCAACCAAGCAACGGAACAAAAACAAGAGGACCTTACGAATTTCTCTAAGTGCTTGTTGGGATATTTGTCTTTGGGTTTTAAACGGCGTTTTTTGCGCCACACGTGAAAAAATAATAACACCAAAAGTAAAGTAAAAATTATAGCGAAACAAAGGGATTTATTCGATAGAACCATTTTATATTGTAACACTGGTTCAGCTTAATTAATTCATTTACTCAGCATAATCGCACGAGCAATTTGGCATCTCATTGATCTGTTCATTAAATAATAATGGTGTTAGAGGAAAAAATTTGCTAAAACGTTTTTTCGTCTAATCACGATAGAAATGTGGCAATTTATTCTTGTCTCGAATGTTTCCTGGTCAGACTATCGATGCTCACTATTCTTTAAATAATCAATATTTCTTCATGATCAACTCATTTTATATTCCAATGCTGGGCATGGGTCTCATTTGAGCTTAGGCCTTGGTTTTCCACGATGATTTAATGCTGCTTGGGGACTTTACACGTTTTTCAAGGAATGTGAACCTTTTTCGACTTGCCGGTTTCATCAAAATGTAGTAACAGTAGATCCTTGTGAAAGAGTTCGTCCAGGGAACGGGTAGTTTCTATAAAACATTAATAATATAATTTTGACGATGAGAATCAACTCGAGTCGGTCAGAAAAAGCGTGTTTAACTTCTCGTCGTCCGAGTGAAACGAAACTCGCGAAATCTTTTTCAGCCTTATTGCTGATAATAAATAAATAAATAAATAAATAAATAATAAATAACTCACACACTCAACATAACCCCGTACTAGGGAAATCCTGTGTCGCGGGTGCCATGGACACACACATAGACAACCACAAATTACACCCAAACTTACGAGAGAACTAAATGTAGGCCGTACAAATATTTTCCCGGCAATTGAACCTGGGACCTCTGCGTGGAAGTCCGGCATGGTAACCGATCAGCCACGGAGGCAGTTCAATAATAATAATAAAGCTTTTTCGCACCGGCTCAAGCCGATTCCTCGTAGATAAGTGTGGTGATTCCCTAATTTGGTAAACAAATCACTTTCTCAAAATATTAAAAACATGTCTCTCCTTTTGTGCTTCGCCGTAGTTACACAAATTCTTAATAACTCCTACCGTAATGGAGGCTTATAATTCCGAAGCCGCTTAAAATTCGAGAGTCTCTTATTTGTCTAAACTAAATGACTCTGTGTTCGTCGTCAGGCGTGTTTGGAATTGATAAAGGGAATATTTTGAGGCTTATGGAAGTAAACGAAGAACGTGTCCTTCGCTTTTATGTCTCGTAAAATCTTATTGACTTATAAACTTTGATAATAATATTTGCGTTCAGAATTACGGCTTGTTTCAGGCTAATATAAAAGCAATCATGAGACGGCTTATTTTAAAACTAAGACTTGGTATTGGAAGTATTTATTAAATATCGTACATTTTGCTAACAGAGGCAGTGATGGATTTTCTTATGATACCAAGTGACGGGACGAACAGGTCGTGGGCCTGATGGGAAGCTACACGCCTGTCCATAACAGTTGCAGTGCCACTGGGAATTACAAAGATTTGAGGGGCACTACCTATGCGCCTGTTACCCTGAGAGATAAATTGACAAGCCCCATGTGCCTGTAATTTCACCAGCACCCTTGCCCTTTAAAACTGGAACGCACTAATGCTGCTTGGCGGTAGAAATAATTTAGATGACAGTACTTCCCAGGACGATCTCTACTGCTACGTGTGAACAGTTGCCTCGTACGTTGGTGGTCTCGCGTTCGATTCCAACCAAGGGAGACGTGCATTTTTCTTTGAAAAAATTTTATGTTCATGCAATAAGAGCGCAAAGACGTTATGTGTTTTGGTTTTTGCTCGGATTGCTGAAACAAAATTCCCCTGAATCGTCGATAGGAGTATTCAAACAGCATTGAGTCAGTGTGGTGGACTATGGACCTTCTTAGAAGCGATCCGTGCCCAGCAGTAAAACGAACATTAATAATATGCCCGACAACCACAGCAATTACCTGGTCTCAAACTTGGAATTCTAAGTACTAGTAATAACAAAAGACCTGTACCAATTTCGAAAAGGTAGTTTTCCAAATTGATCCTACCGGAAGCTAACCTGTGACATTCTCATGTAGCGCTCACAGTGCAAACGGGTGGGTCACTGAGGTCGTCATATGTCGGGTGGTCTTAATGGTAACAGATAAACTAAAACACATCAAGTGTCATTGCCTCAACCGATATACATATAGGCTGATTCAATTTGGGCAATGGTTGTTCACTCTTACGGCGGTCGTAATATCTACCCTTGTACCAAGTGATGTTTGCTGTTGATTGAACCGCTATTCTCGAGTATTTGTACGTGGTTACGAATATAATTATATTTCTCGAATTGAAAATTAAATCGGTATTCTCTAAGTGCTTGTATTAGGTCGTAAATTTTTATTCATAGACAAACACAAATGCCTTGAAAATGCTTTGTCAGACTGTCCTTGCACGGTGACGCATGTCGAGTCGATAAAGGACCCTAGGACTTTAGATAGCAATAGGCGTCACTGTGTGAGAACCGCCTTTACAAATTATTTGTATTTTAGCATGTGACTACAACGTAATATAAACAAATGTTATACGAGTGCAGGAATCAGATACGACGAGCTGCTGTACAACGGTATATTTGAATTCAATGCATAATTGACAAAATAGAATTAAATTAAAGGCCGAACACGTGACACAGCTAACCAAATAAGGGCAATTTTCAGATTAGTTTTCCAAATTATAAAATCAGATATTCATTTTCGTAGTGTGCACGCAAGGACTTGATTTTATTACTATAGTTCTTTAATCACATGTGCAGTGTTGCTTACTTAGAGTGCCTGAAGCTTTAAAAGTCTCGATATTTCCGAGACTGAAAAAACCAATCTCAAGTCTCCAAAATGTCAAAAAATTCGTAGTCTCGAAATTTCCTAGACCGAAATTCCCAGGATGTAAGACCTACCAATTAAAATTGGTTGCAAACAGGTGAATTCCAAATACTTTGAGTACCAGAGCGATGAAATTCATTCCGGGGCACAATCCAAAACACCAAGACCAGAAACAATTTAGACACATTAGTTTCCTAAATTTGTCTAACAGATATCAAACCCGGAATTACCTCAACCAACCGCTGCGCCAATGAGATTATGAAATTTTGATTTGGTTTTAAGATTTTTCTTACATTTTTGATGATTTTCAGTGGCAGTACTCTTAAGATCTTTGTGATTTAATGCTTTGAGTGGCACTGCAATAGTCGTGGTCAGGCGTGTCGCTTACCATCAGGCGCATGACTTGTTCGTCGCGTCATTTAGTTTAATAATAAAAAAAAAGATTTCCAACACATTGCATTATTTATGGAATAAATTGATATTGATCGATTGATCGCTACAATTATTTATCTAATCGTTGGATCTCAGTCAATACACAAATTTAACTTCCGCAGTTATTGTAACCGTAATTCATGGGCAATATTAACGTTGCTTCCGTTACTCAAAGAGTCTACAAATAGAACGGAGCGTTCCTTTTCACGTGTATATACTTCAAAACATACACGTGGCATATTCTAACTGCTTTTGATCGACGGAAGTTGCTGTGATGTTCACTCTACCACAAAATGATAGATATAGGATATTTAAATACCTTTATGATATAAAGACGATTTCTAGGGTCATGTGTTACTTGTGTTGATTACTGTACATGTTAACCATATTGGAGAACAAAGAGAGATAGACACACACAAGAACAAGAACAGTACATGAACAACTTAAAACTACATTAGGTAAAGGCGGTCTTATCGCTAAAAGCGATCTCTTCCAGACAACCTTTGAAGTTTAGCTTTCATGATGTCATAAATATGTGCTCTACGTGTCCGAATTAGGTTTTATATCATATTTTATATTAAAATATGGGTTAAGGCAAACAGACTCGGAAGTATAAAACCTAATTCGGATTTCCTATTCTATCTGGATTTATAATTTATTAAGAAAAAACACAATTTCTCAATCTATTAAATAAAATATATGTGAATTTATTGCTGGGGACTGTATCCTAATCGACTGCCGACCGTACTCGAATGGTAGTCACTAGGAATAAAGAAATATGATACGAGTTAGCTTTCAAGATGAAATGCTGTATCATTCCGAATTGGATAACGTTAATGCTTCTGTGAGAAACAATTAAGAAACTACAACTTTAGTAAGTGCGTATTTGTGTCATGTATTTCGTGAAACTATAAAGTTGCAATTTCTGTAAAACATAAGAAAGTATTTTTAACGGTAGAAAGAGTTAATGGTAGAAAGCCTGTATTAATGTCATGTAAGCATTCGATAAATATGATAATAAAAAAACGTTACGCATGCATTAAGTTTTTTTATGATTATCAAGTGACGGGACGATCTAGTTGTGCGCCTAATGGTAGGCGAGATGCATAACAGTGCAGTGCCTTAATCGCAAACATTGATCTGGCACTGCCTCTAAACCCGTCACCCTAAGACATAAATAAAATTCCATGTGCCTGTAGTTTCAAAACAGAAACGCAGTAATGCTCACGTTACTGCTTGGCAGCAGAAGTAAGTATGGTGGCATTTGTTTCCCTAGACGAACTCTTTCACAAAGAGCTCCTGAGTATCTTTAAAAAAAATTAATATTACCCCATTTTTAAGTTTTCTGTCACTTATTCTCATAGATGAATATCTGAAATAAAAAATAATAATGTAATTTATCTACTCTTGGTCTATTCACACCAATGCTAAACCTGTTAAGCTTATGGAACATGCTGCTTGCTTTGCGGTAGAAAGTAGAATTTGACGTAGAACATACGATGGTATGTTCTACGTCACATACCATTATTATATTATATTATATTGTAAGTTTAGTTATTTTATATTTTTCAATTTGAATATTTAATTTTGGATTCTTTTTATTGTTTTAATTTTAACTTATTGATAATGAATTTTAAATTATTTTTATTTTTGTCTTTATGTTTTTATTATTCACCAACTTGTGATTAACATTAAATGTAATTACTGTACAGGTAGTCGCTTTTCAGGGAAAATCTTAACATCGTCAAAGAGAACTTAGATAAAATGGATCAACGCCATCTAGCGGTGTTTTACGGTACTGTAAAATGTCAAAGTTGTTTATGGAAGTCTATTGACTAGACAACGACACCTGGTCTCAAACTAGGGAATTCCCTGTACTTGAGTACCAGAGCCATGGAATACACTCTGTAACTCAACACTCAAGTGAGAACTTATGTAGAAAAGGTCATTTACCAAATTGGTATTACCAGGAATTAAACCCGAACATATTCATTCAGCGCCCACGGCGCGGTTTGCACACCGTGGTCTACAATGCGATTGCATTGTTATTATTCCGTAACTATTGAAAACAATTGAAATTATAATAATTCTACATTAAAAAACAATCAAGGAATTCGATTCGTCACCGACTGTTGACTTTAGTGTAGTAAAATATCATTGTTACGTTTCCATTGAAGGAAGTGCTTGTGTACTTTCCAGGCTGCCGGTTTCGATGAAACATTAATACATATTTAGTGAATTGATTATTTCCGACTTATAAATGCGGTATTCCGTTGCAGTTTTTTTATGTTTAATAACCCGTCCATAGATAGTACGGCTTATGTATATGTCACTACTGACGCCTTACCATGACCTCAAATTACAGTTCAGTATAGGTTCGTAATGACAAAAAAGCGAGATGATGATATACACGTCATGTAGCGCTGTCTCACAACGATTCATTTTGTATCCTAAACTGAAACGTAATAGGAGTTCATGGTAAGATCCCTGTTTTTTGTACCGTAGTGCTTACATTTTATAGAACTAGACCTTCTTGAAAGTCTTCTTCGGGAAAGAGTTCGTCCACGGAAAAATTCATTTCTTCCGCTGAGCAGTAATGTCTGCTATGGAACAGCAGACATTACTGTTATATACGTATATACGTATATGGTATATACGTATTTTGAAGGGACTTGTCAATTTATATCGCTTGGTATAATTCTGATGATCCGGATCGATCAGGACTATTCGTGACCCATGCGTAATATGATCGGGTCAAATGATTCGATCATTATTATGTTCGATCCTTTAGCGGGTACCTCGCCACACGTTCCATAGCCATATGGAAATAGTGAAGAAATAGATTTCTCACAGGTGTCACTCTTTGTAAATATACATTTGTACACATTTATCTTATAGTTATTTCAAACATCATAAGATCGAGACTACATCTACCTACTACCACGAATTTTTGTCACCCAAATACGCGGAACCTGGGGCCCGAATCTGCTAATTTTCTTGAAACGTCATTGCAATTCCATTGAAATTATGATAACATTTGCTATTCTATTAAAATCTAGTTGCAATGGCAGTTGAGTCTCAGTGGAAAGGCAGTGATGGCATATTTATTCATTCAATTTTTTTTTTTTTTTTTTCTAATATCAAGTGACGCGACGAACAAGTCGTGCGCCTGATGGTAACTACACGCCTGTCTATAACAGTTGCAGTGCCACTCAGAGCTTTAAGTCACAAAGATCTCAAGGGCACTGCCACTGCGCCCGTCACCCTGATATATAAGTTCACAAGTCTCATGTGCCTGTAATTTCACGAGCACCCTTACCCTTCAAAATCGGAACACTGTAATGCTGACATTACTGCTTGGCGACAGAAATAGGTAAAGTGGCACTACTTCCCTGGACGAATTATATATATGTCAATTGCCAACGATCGATGTTGCCTTTCTAAAACTACCATGAAAATGACTATACCTATCTTTCTTTTTTCTCGTTTAAGCAGCAATGTCTTCAAATTAAATATGTATAATATTAATGTAATAATTAATACACTACGCCATCGACGTGCCATTAAAGAGCTGATGGCAGTTGAATAGTAGCTCAATGGCTAACTATTGACAAGCCACTATTAACTTTTAGCAGAATACCAAACGTACAAAATCCTTCCATTAACACTCTATCGACTCACAACTGGATGATTTAAAATTAGTAGAATATATGCCCTGGGCCCTGTATATATAATTTTTTATTTGGCTTACAAAACTGGTTACAGAGTTATCAGTCTTAACTAGAAACATGCTTAAATACAATTCGAATACAATTGAACCTACTAGATGTAAGCACAGCATGCATATTATTTTCACGTAAATCGTCTTACGAACTAATTTGGACTCGGATAGCCCAATTTCTGTTTGTAAATTAAATTGAAAGACAAATGAAGAAAGTCATTTGAATATTTAAAAAGAAAAAAGAAATTTTTCGATCTTGTAATCGGCTACTTATCCTATAATAAAGTTTTTGTTCACTATAGTTTTAATCCCTGTGAATGCCAAATTTTGAATATCAACCAGAATATTATTATAGAAGCGTATATTTTGCCCCTTACTGTAACCCCTAATTTGTAACCACTGCTTTGTGGACATATAATTGGATGACGATGATACGCGGCAGTTGAGCTCGATTGAAATCGAGTTATGCGAGAGTTAGGTAGAATGTTGATTGTCTTGTCTCGGTAATAAAGTGTGTAAATTGCATTATTATTTTAAGATAAGACATTATAGACTGCCAGTGTGACGTCCTCTTATTTGTTTATTGTATAATACTGTTTTTTTTAACCGACTTTGAAAAAGGAGGAGGTTCTCAGTTCGACTGGTTTTTTTTTGTGTGTGTATGTTACGTGATTTCTCCGAAATTTGTGAACCGTTTTTATGATTCATTTTTTGTTGAGGGTACCATTTTTTGTCAGTATTAGTCCTATTTAAATTTGAAGAAAATATTCCACCTCTAAAACTATACATTTATTGTGAAAAGAAAATTTTATACTAAAGGATATCATCAGTGATTGGAATTGGGGTTTGTAATTTAGGTAAACTAAAAAGTGAAGTGGACCCTTCTACAACACAAATTCCATATGCATATTATTTATTGTAAGTAATTATTTGCTGATAATTATTGTCTTAAAAAATTATATTATAGTTGTTTTTCTATAAGTACGTAGTACTATTTTAGTAGTAATATTTTAGCCATTTAAAAAATAAACATGAGACAACCTATATTTTGGAATGTTTAAAAAATAAACGGTAAAAAAAGAAATTTTATACGTATCGATGACGAAATGTGTACGTTCATACTAAGAAAATGTTCATAATTTAGGTAAATTAACTCCCTCAATTCCGATCACCAGTTATCGTACAACCTCTTATTCGTATTCGTATTAACCGCGTATTCGGATAACAAAAATCTGTGATAATGACCCGTTTAACATTCTCTGTTCAATATTGTGAATAATAAATGTTAACAAAGAGCAAACGCCTAGAGTTTCTGTCTGTTTTTTTAAGGGACTTTGCTTTACTAATGAATGACTTGTCAATGTGACGACTTGAAATAAAAATAATTTTGAATTTTTTACTACGTGTGGCGATTAGCTAATGAAACCTAGGCGGTAGTCTCTGGACTTATAACACTTAATCAACAAGGCACATTGCGATGCAGCTACTTACACATATCGAATCACAATGCAGCGGCCTAGTTGCATAGCTGCATAATGCGCGTAATACGTATGATGCGTTGCTACTGCCTGTGGTTGCCACCATCATTTAATAGGGCAATTGTAGTGTAATTTATGCTCGCCATTGACCGTTAGATGGAGTGCCTGTGCTTCTATGAAATGAAATGAAAATGTCTTTATTAATTTTCACAAAAGAAACGTGTACTTATATATCTCTATAGTCTATAGTCCTCACATGTTCTTGAATTTACTTTCGTTTGTGAAAGTCTGGTGTCTATACTAGGATTAACCTGTGTTATAGAGCGCCAGACTCTCACCCTTACACCTCAGCAGATGTAAGAAAGATAGGCATAAGACAGGAAGACACGTGTACTCATATAATTACAAGAGCATAAGAGAAAAGGAATAGTTGCAAAATAAAGCAAAAATGAAAATTAACTGTTGTTAAATTAGTAACATTAAAATAAAGTAAATATGTTTTATAAATACTATAAACTATGTGATATTCTATGCACTTATACACTGTTTTCCTAAAGTGGATATTCACGTGGTTAGAGTGCGTAGTGAGAAGAGTAGTATTTTTGTAGTAGTAGAGCTCCTTGTGAAAGAGCTCGTCCAGGGAAGTACTCCCACCTTACGTCGAGATCCTCTCGATACGATGATCGAGGCACTCGCGACACAGGGTTTCACTAGTGCGGTGCTATAAGCGTGTGCGCGTTATTATTATTAATATTACTGCGTTCCGGTTTGACGGGTAAGGGTGCAGGTAATATTACAGGCACATGGGACTCTTCAGCTTATGTCTCATAATGACGAGCGCAGAGGCAGTGCCCCTAAGATCTTTGCGATTTAAAGCGCTGAAACTGTTATGTCGCTTACCATCCAGGCGCACGACTTGTTCGTCCCGTCACATGATACCTTAAAAAAAGTTATGAATGTAAGTGAAGCAAGTGATATTTTTCTGGATCGTACAAAGTGCAATAGTCTCCGTTTACCCCATTGAGAATTAAAAGGCGTGTAATATGTATGTCTATTTGAATTTCGCCCCTATTCGCTTCCGTCATTTCATGTAACTATAATAAAATAGAAATGGGAAAATGTGTTAATGTCAAATAGCTAAAATAAGCTTGAATTGGAACGCGTTTAGACGCATTTGATAATGTTTGGCTCGATGTTGCGGTATATGAAGTATGAACAGTAACGATATACTAAATTACTCTTTATTACAGAATCACAAAGAAACAAGCAAATGCAAGCCTAAAAAGTCAGAAAATAAAAATTATCAGTGTTTGAGACGGATTGGCATAGGCAGTAAGGCTAGGTTCAGATGGATGCACACGCGTCGCACGTTGGAACGTTCAGATGACGCAATGAACGATAACGCGCGGTAATGTGAATAGGTACACTGTCAGTGCCTACAATTCTAAACGCGCGTATGCAGCAGTGACGCATTTTTTAAAGTATTTCTTTTGAACGCGGCGGTACCGAGCGCACATATTAATGAATGAGTGTATGTAATTTTTTTGTCATCTGTACTTACGCTAAAGCTGCAATCTAAATCACAGGGTTATCTATCTACTAAAGACACTAACGGGAAATATTTTATAAGAGAAATGGATGTGTATATTTAACTTAACAGAAAATGTTATTCCAGTAAATGTAAAAAAAAAATTTTCGCGCCCGCCATTTTGTCGTCGTTTTTACTATACTCCCTTTTAACTTCACTACAACTGTGCAGTATCGGCATAGTAATTTAATATCGAAAAGTGATAATTGTCTGTGAAAAAATCATGAATGCTTAGTTTACAATATTTGTAACTTGAAAACGAACTTTTTTTATGATGCATGCATACCCTTCAAAACCGCAACGCTGTAATGCTCACATTACTGCTTGGCGGTAGAAATATGTAAGGTGGCAGTACTTCCCTGGACTAACTCTTTCACAAAGAGCTTTACTGCTTTAATGTGGACTTACCTAAGTCTCTCAGTACCTTAGTAGTTGTATTGTGACAAATTACCCTCCACCTTGCCATAACTCTGTCAACCATCTTCGTGCCATACTTACTAGCACGCACTTCGTGACTCCCTTCAATTTCATGTACCGCAAATACGTAATCACGTTCATCACTCAACGACGCTTTCGTGTAACTTGCCGACATGAGCAATCTTTCGTACATTGGCGAGTTATCGCTCTGTCTCAATAGCTACGTTTAGAAATGCGCTTCTATTTGATGGAAGCGTTGGCGCGAACATGTTAACAATTATTTCGTGTTGTCAGTTCGTCACGAGCGTTCCTTGTCCATCCGTTCCTCGCACCGGGATAACCGCTCCCGGTGCTAACGCCAGGGCCAAGCATAAACCCCTTGGCTACTTGTGAGGAGAGGCAACAAGCTTACCGTTCACTCGTCATGCTACTTGCGTCAATATAACAAACTTTTTTTTAAAAATGAAATTTAAAATTGTTTATTTCTATATGAAAGTACAATTGTTTTGTTAACTATTCTAAAGTATAATCTTTACAATAAGATTTTAGCACTTTAGTTAGCTTCCTCCCTTAACCTATATATATGTTGAGTGTGTGCGTTATTATTATTATTATATGCATTATAATTTGTTTTTATGTAATTACTATAAATCTAATTGCTATAAATCAGTTCTGTGTTGATCTGGAATAAGATAACGCTTTACAGTTCTTTTGGCTTACTTTTTACTTCCATTTGCGATTTTTTCCACAATATTAGTCGTAGTCGGTGCTCTATTCAATACTTCTTGTAAAAAGTTTGCTAAGATTCATTTCCCATACACATTGTTATATTTCGGTAATTGAAATGTACTCTCAAAGTACATGTAAATGTAAATGCGGTGCTAAGTTTATCTCCTTGTCCTGGTTACTTTCCCAGTTTCCGAGACATTACGTTACACCTTCGTTGTCACCCACGTCTCTTGTTGTACTGTATATAAACCCAGATACTTTCCACATCTGACGTCTTCTTTTAGCAGAAGTTTGGAGTCATTTGCCTTTACTGGAGTAGTTGCACTGATAATAATATTGATACGGCGCTCTCAATAAATCCGTTTTATTACATGTTTGTTGGCTGTACCGCCGTACGCTTTATACTCATTGAATGGTTTATACATGACTTCCTGATTTCCTATGATTCAGCTTTTATGACCATTTGGTCGATAACCTAAAATTGTATCCGTCAATATTTACAATTTTCGTAGTATGGGAATGCATAATTAATGAGTCAATTTTAATTTTAGAACCATCCAAGGGTGAAGTCATGTGCGCGGCATGCCAACTGCATCGAAACTGCAAAATGGGAGTACAAATGCTGTTTGAAAGTAGTTTGTATGCTGTTAGCTTGACTGTTTCGGCAATTGTGATGCTGTCGCGAAGCAAAAACTGCTTTCTGTCTGTGTTACGATTTACGGTTAAACCTAGCGATCACCTTTGTGGAGGTTATTTACCTCTTCTTGCAAAGTTTTGATTTTGTTTTTGCACAAAGATATTTCTATTGTTATTACTACTTAAAAGATTTATCAAAATGTTGTTTACCAAAACGAACTGTTAGTTACAACCAAACTTGTGTTATTATTGTCTTTGTCTTTCCGAGTTTCAAGATATCACTAGTCGGCCATCAGGGTGGCGAATCAATAAATATACGCCACGTATATACTCCTTAGTTTTTCGTTATTATCCGGAATAGATATTTTTTTTATTGTATGATTCTTTAATATAAATATTGAATATTCGGACGACCTCCGCGGTCGAGTGGCTTGCACACCGGTTTACATGGTGTCTCCATCTCGGAGGTCCCGGGTTCGATCCTCGGCTGGGTCAATATAGAAAACTTTTCTATATTGTCCCGGTTCTGGGTGTTTGTGCTACCGTCGTTATTTCCGATTTCCATAAGACAAGTGCTTTAATTACTTACTTTGGGGACCGGAGCGACGAATGTGATGTTGTCTGACATTAAAAAAAAAGAGAGTTATAAAAGGACGATATGTAAAAAATTATGTCAGTCGATACGAAAAGGGTACGTTACCGATATAACCTTTCGAAATTGCGTGACACAGAGGGAAAGTACTTGAAATATTGTATTTTAAATATTTAGTAGCAGTAGCACTTAACAATTATAGGCACATGCGACTTGTCAACTTATGTCTCAGGGTGACGGGCGCAGTGGCAGTGCCCCTCATATCTTTGCGATTTAAAGCTCTAAGTGGCATTGTAACCTGTCCTCTTTATCATGACTAACGTAATCCACATTTTTAGCGAAATTGAGTTATTAACAAATCTGGGTTCAGCGAAACGAGACCTGTGACCCGCTGTAAGCGGTTTTTTTACGTTTTACTTAGTTTCAGTTTTATGCTCTGGCCACACAGAGGCGGCCGCGGAAGCGTTCCGGGCGCGGGGATTTTTGTAATGTACGACTTCATATGAAACCGCGCGTCGGCCTCTGTGTGGCCTGAGCATTATTGTTAAGCAAAATCAGCGTAATTTACATTAATTTTCTATGAAAAAAGAACTTTTGGTGCCAATATCTCGAGAGTTACCAAAATGCAAATGCGTAAGTGCGCGTTTCCATTATGTCGTAACGTTTTTTTTATCATTTGATGACCGTCGCGTCTAGCCTGTTCCCATATCACGGCTATCTGTCGTGATTGAGTCGAGGACGTTTGTTTTATGTTTGAACGACTGTCGTGTCCAGCTGTTCCCACTAGATCGTGACGACAATTTATCCGTGCACGGCAGCCGCCTTGGCGTTTGCACGACAGAACCGTTTGAAGTTGCGATTATCAGTAGTCACATTTTTATCGTGACGTTTTATTTATCGTCCGACGATGGTCGTTCTAGCTCTTCCCATTGTCACGACAGTCTGTCGTCGTAACGTCAAAAAAGTCGTGAACGACTGTCGTCTGACGATAAATAATACGATAAATAAAAATAAATAGTCGTGTTGTACTATATGTGAACAACTTCATTTAAATATACAAGCTACGACACTTTACACTGCACGACTATCTGTCGTCACGACATAATGGG
This sequence comes from Hyposmocoma kahamanoa, assembly GCF_003589595.1. Lineage (NCBI taxonomy): Eukaryota > Metazoa > Arthropoda > Insecta > Lepidoptera > Cosmopterigidae > Hyposmocoma > Hyposmocoma kahamanoa. The sequence continues at coordinate 194,169 of NW_020653761.1, forward strand.
AACGCGCCCTGAGTATGACAAGGAGGGCAGACCTGCTATGAAGAGATGGGTAGCTTACCGCCAGGCTCACAATTTGTTTGTCCCGACACTGAGTATCATAAAGAAGACATTATTTTATTTTGAAAAGTAAGTAATACGAGTACTGCATTCACAGACTTTTACAAAGTTCCTTGGGTCATCTAGGATTTTACGTTATTTACCCGACCAATATAAAAAAACACCTGTAATAATACAATTTATTAATTAAAGAAACATACTTGAAACTGCAATATAAAACTGCCGATATGGAACTGCTACCGTGGCTGAACAGTTATCATGCTGACTACCACGCAGAGGTCCCGGGTTCGATTCCCGAGCCGGGAGAACTATTTGTATGGCCCACATTTATATCTCTCATGAGTTTGGGTGTAATTTGTGATTTTCTATGCGTGTGTCCATGCACCAAACATGCAAACGGACGTAACTACTGATTTCGTGCTTCGAGTGTCGGGTCCCTGATGGATGTGGTGGAAGAGAAATAGTTGTGTAAGTGAACATCTGTATTCGAGGTTAAAGATTCGCTGACGGAGTATAACCATATAATCACATTATGTTTGGGTTTTAGTATGTAGGAATTTTGATATTGTCATTATTTGTCTTATCATGCCTTTATATATATTTATTTACGTATTAATTATGGTGTATAATAATAGTCTATGTAATATTTAGCAATATTTATATTTTTTAATTTTGAGTTTATTGCTGACGTCGAACTCTACGGGCTTACTGAAAACCAGCGCTGTGGTATGTTACTGCAGCTTATGCTGAGTTAAGTCCCGTGTTGGCATGCCGCTGCAACACAGACCATACCAGACTACCTACTTTGTATGTTTTCTTTAATTTTAATTGTAATTATATGTCAAATAATTATTTGCGTGTAAACTGTTTTTTGTGTGGTTTTGTGTTGTTGTATTGTGGCAATAAAAGTATGTCTATGTATATTCTCTACCTACAACAAGTAGTGTCATCCGTACTCTAGCGACATGATAAAGGAACAGTTATCGATTGTTTATTGTTGTTGATTTCCCGGAATCGAACCTGGTCTAGTCGAAACGTTTGCTTAAATGTGCTGATAACAACTAACTACGTGGTAATAGTGTACTCTTTGATTTTAGCTTCTTGTTGATTTAATGTAAAGGAAAAATACTACTTTTCGCGATTGTTACACATAGGAAATGAAACTATTTTATCGGATTAAAATAGCGTACATTTGTTTTTTTTCAAACAAACCGGGTCCTTTACAGGTCTCGTGGTCAATGGTCAACCGTGATCATGGACCCCGAAACGTTTTGTTTGAATAAACAAATGTACGTGATTTAAATCCGGAAAAATAGTTTCATTTCCTACACAATTTTTTAAATGATTTATTTAAAAAAGAAACTTAATGGATCTTATTGCGAATCATTCTGATTGTTTTCATTTATCCATAATACTTAATTATCCATTTATAAACGAGAGTGTTTCATTCGGTACTTTAAAAAAATTTTCAACTCCTGTTTTATTAATTCCACAATTTTGAGTTACGACAATAATTGTTTTCTTGTGCAATATAATGTACTAGCTGTTGCCCGCGACTTCGTCTGTGTGGAATAAGTACTTCCAGTAGCCTATACTGTGCTGTACTAATTTTCACAATTGTATTGGTTTTCCATACAATTTTTCATCACCTATTTCACTGCCGTTAAGATTTGGTTTTGTAACAAAATGTAGTCTATATCCTTCTCCTATGTCCCATCTATCCATGTTTTTAGTAGCAGTAGAGCTCCTTGAGAAGGAGTTCGTCCAGGCAAGTACTGCCACCTTACCTATTTCTGCCTCCAAGCAGTAATGTTAGCATTACTGCATTCCGGTTTAGAAAGGTAAGGGTGCTGGTGAAATTACAGGCACATGAGACTTGTCAACTTATGTCTCAGAGTGACAGATGCAGTGGCAGTGCTCCTCAGATCTTTACGATTTAAAGCTCTGAGTGGCACTGCAACTGTTATGAACAGGCGTGTAGCTTACCATCAGGTGCGCATGACTTGTTCGTTGCGTCAGTTGATATAATAAAAAAAATCTATACCAAATTTCATTAAATTTGGTTCAGCGGATTAGACGTGAAAACCTAACAGACAGTTACTTTCGCATTTATAATAATAGTATTATTTGGAGAAAGTCTGCACATTGGCAAGGGGTCACGAAACTCATGACATTGAGCCAGGGTAGACCACAACCTTTAAGAACACCTGTGCGTTGCTGTGAAATGGTACAGATATGGACTACTCTCAAGAAATAATCCTCGATGAAAAATACATGGAAGATTTACATTTAAATTCCTCAAAATGAAAGTTAGTGGAGGAAACAGCTCGTTTTTAATTTTGCGCCCGTCTGCGGCGGCATAATGAAATTCCGGCGTCGACTGCTAGTGAAGGGACGCTAAGATGAAATGTTTTTTATATGATTTCAAAATCGAGACTCAGGCGTGTATAAAACGTATTTTATTTACCTAGGCGTTTCGCACGTGCTGAAACGTCCATGGTCGCGAAAGGACTGGGTAAATAAAATACGTTTTATACACGATTAAATCCCAATTATGAAATTAAATAATGTGTGGAAATTGTGAAAATTGAAATTAATGAAATTTTTTTAGTATAAAATTGGACCAAGTTTCATAACAGCGCCAGCGGACTAATACCCAAGGCCTGCCCTAAAAGGACCCTGCCCAGCAATAATACGTGTAGTGGGTTCATGACAAACTAACGAATGAGACGACTGTCATTTGGTTGGACAAATATTAATGAAATTTACGTACTTACAAAATTAAGAGATAAATTTATTTATTTATTAGACGAACACAACAGTCGACATTCAAGAAAGATTTAACAAATAAATTTGCTTTAAACTAGATTTGGACCAGAATGCCATTTATTAAAGTTTCCATATCAGCAAAATAATAATGGTTCTCTCCTTTATAGTCCATTTGTTTAGGTACTTAACCAAATGTAAACAATCTTAAGATGTCTATTTAATGAAATATACATTTATAAAATTATTTTTACTTACCTTCAAATACAAAATACAAATACTTCATATGAAATTGTATGCCTATTTTTATACCTATTAATTTGTAAAGTATATGTTTCAATAAAAAGATTTATCAAGATTGTTTACATTTAGTTAAGTACCTAAACAAATGGACTATAGTAACATTGCAGTTCCGAAGTTTCTGACTGCCTACAAAACCATTTCTATAGTATGATAGTAGAGGCATTAGAGTTATATCAAAAGACTATTTTCCATGAACTTCAATTGGTACTATTTACCGTTACATCAGTATATTAAATACACGACATCAGCATTTCTCTAATATCTACTTTAGTAACAACCCGTACCTACATTTTGTTTCATTCTGAATTTAAGGCGCTTTTCAAGGGATGGTAATGACACTACGTAATGCTTTATATACAGGGCGTCACACGGCTATAGGATGGAGGGGAAGTATTTTAAATATTGTACATTATTTTTCAAAGCAAGGAATATTATATTCAAAGACTTTAAAAAAGATGAAAATGATAAGGTGCTTAGTTAAGTAAGTTAAGTTGCAGTATCTTTACAGGATTTTTGTTGGGGCATGTAATAATTTTCAGCCTTATTCTGAAACATATTATGATTATGACTATAGCTGCCTTACAGCTTCCCGAATCTACCGTTACAAAGAAGTGGAGTTCCTTGTGAGTTCGTCCGGAGAAATACTTCCACCTAAACCTAATTCTGCCGCCAGGCAGTGATGTGAGCATTACTGTGTCCTGGTTTTGAACAGTAAGGCTCAACTCATACTGTCGCAGAGTCAACTACAACGCATGGCGACGCGCGTCGTCGCGCGGATCACAGTGTGGTCGACGTCTGACGCCTCACTGCGCACAAGGAAGGGCGCGTTCCCACTATGTCGTCACGTTTTATTATCGTTGGACGACTGTCGTGTCTAGCCTGTTCCCATATCACGACTATCTGTCGTGGACGATTTTTTATCGTTGAACGACTGTCGTGACTAGCTGTTTCGACTAGATCGTGACGACAATAGGAGCTGCGACAATCTGTCGTCACGTTTTGATCGTGACGTTTTTTTATGTCAGACGACTGTCGTTCTAGCTGTTCCCACTGTGACGACAGTTTGTTGTTGTAACGATAAAAAATCGTTAACGACAGTTAATCGTGTCGTGCTATATGTGAACAACTTCATTTAAATATGCAAGCCAGGACACTGTAAACTGCACGACAATTTGTCATCACGACATAGTGGGAATGCGCATGAACGCGCGGCGACGCGCCAAACCGCTCGACTTTAACCAAGCGTCTACACGCGATTCCATATTTGCTAACACAAATTTGTGCCTCAATGATAGGAAAATAGAGATGCGACGCCATGCGCCAGTGTGAGTTGAGCCTAAGGGTGCTCGTGGAATGCCATGTAAAGCTCTGAGGAGCACTGCGACTATTATGGGTAGGTGTCCCTTGATATCATAAAAAAAACTAAGATCCTAAATTGCAACATCACTATTTTTCCCAGCTGAATTAAAATATTTCGCAAATGTAACGTACATTTTAAATCCAACACTGCTCTATAAGTTTCGAGAGGACGGTTTGCAACCCATTCTATTTAATTTCATAGCCGGCTTTACGGCTCTTGTCCTGAATAGGGGCTAGCCAAATAGGTATTCAGGTTAGCCGTATTTTTATGTTCATTGTCCGAAATTGTTGTGTTGTTGAATTTGTTGGTATTATTATAAATCTAGTGTAAATAATTGTATTTTATGATATTAAGTAACGGGACAAGCAAATTATTCACTTGGCGTGATAAGTGACACGCCTATCCATAACAGTTATAGTGCCATTCCAAACAATTTAATCGCAAAAATCTGCATAGGGAATAAAGTAATCTCTAAAACCGTTCATGAATAAATATGCCAACAATGAAATTTACAATTTGAACTATGTTCGTTTGTTTCAGGACGAGGAGCCCCTGGAGTGTTCGAGGCCGGTCGCCAACATCACCCACCACAGTATCATGTATGCTCCCAAGTGCCTTGTCATCGTCTCCCGTCAGGACTACATAGACACTTTTCGGGTAAATATTTACCAAAACCAACTTACCAATTACTTACCTTAATTCTTCTTAACATACCGAAGGCATACACTATATTATTGCGGGTCAAATCTTGGCGACGTTGACCGCGTCACTAGAAACCGCCATTCTGAATTGTGGGATATCTATGTTTGCCATCGTGGTGAAAGGATTTGCCATCGGTGTAACGTGCTTGCCGATTGTTTATCTGTGTATGTCAAACGTACAAGTCTCATGAATAATAGGTACGGCATTCCGGGGAGACTCCTTATCAACGTACTTATCTTACTTATCTTGGCTTACGACACCAATAGAAGTTACTTTGTTCTCTTCCATCTGCACTATATGTTGCGCAATATTTGCATCTCAAATGGGTATCGGTATGTTTTAGGAATTTGCAAGGTGTCACTCCTGGTTTGATGACAATAATCAGGGGGTCTACTCTCGTTCTCCGTCCGACATCCGTCCGAAACAATTACTGTCAAATAAGTAATGTTCGACCAAATTAAAAGACAAGTATCAAGTATGTAACTTCATTCGCATCACGCGTCTTTTCATTTGGTCAAGTATCATTATTTCATGTATTACGTCAGACGGAGATCGAGAGTAGACCCCCTGCTCCTGCGTCCTGCAGCAAAATGGGAAGACAAAGCTAATAGGAATCTATTTATAATTTTATTTGTACCGTATCTTTAATGTCTGGGGATGTTTTATAATTATGTTAATCCAGGACTTAAACGATCTATTCAGAAACAAACTTTTAAAGAAAAAAACTTTTTGTCGTTATGGCGTAACAACATACATCTCAACATTCGTATGTGTAATATTAGTAGTATTATCACTACTGTATTGTTGACAGAATTGCCTAGGCATCATCTACACTGTGTGGGTAGAGAACCTGGGCGTTCCTCTGGAGACGCTGGTGGGTAATCTCCTGGGCTGCGTGCTGGTTCCACCTGCTGGCGGCCCTCAAGTGCGATTCAGCATCGGTGCGGGCGACCGCCAAGCGCTGCAGCCACCTGCCACACCGCCCTTGCCCGTCACTCACACTGCTGTGCACATGCTGCTCAGGTTGCTTGGTTAGTATACAAACCTAGTATATAGAAGCCTTAATTGCAAATTCAGGTTCACGCAGAGCGTATCGGTTTGAAGCAATGTGGAACAGAAGATTCCGTCCGTAGATACACAGGAAGAAGAATAAGAAGGTTCAATTCGGGCATTCTTAACTATCTATCCCATTTCTGACGCTGCTCATGATGATTTGTCTAAGCAACCATCGTTGAATGATATGATCAATTCTAAAAGCACCCGCAGACTACATACTTATTGACCGATAGCTCAGTCGGGTATTTTATCAGTAAAGATGTATGCAACTGCACGCTTTATAACAATTTGTAGCGGCCGATTAAATTAGTTTTATGGGCTACTCGATTGCCTTCAAACTGATCTGTAAGCAAACTATCGACCAACTGGTAAATTAGTATGGCGCTCTTCCACGCGCGTACATTTGCCGATTCTTTAGTCTGCCGATACATTTAATAGTTTTGATTTCTCTTGTTGATTTTGTTCCTCCGTTACATAAAATCAATAATAACATTTCTGGACACTTTAATTTACGTTACATAATTGATCGGTTCAAGATCAGATTGTCAACCAGCAAAATTTTTCGTGATCAATCGGCCGTGTTTTAGGTTTTGATCCAGTGTGCGCGCTTGCAGCGCAATCCGACTTAACTATCGGCGGATAGAAAGTCTGTACTTTGCGAGGATCCTAATATGACACTTTCGATTTCCAGGTATCCACAATTCGGTAACCTTGTGGTGTGCAGTGATGAGTGAACAGAAAGTGCTAGTTGTGTCGCTAGCGGGTGCCAGACTGGCAGCCGCGTGTCGCGCGCTAGCGGCCCTCATGTTCCCCTTCAGATACGCACATGTGTACATACCGCTACTGCCTGCGGGATTGGCTGAAGTGTTAGCTACGCCGACGCCGTTTCTTATTGGTGTTCACTCGAGTCTAAAGGAAGAAGTATCGGAACTGGTAAGTTAATGATATCGCTGTTAATATCCTTGTCCTAAAAACTTGCTACTAAGATCGAAAACTCGTGGTAATATATGTGTTCTGTATCATGACGGACTGGAGGAGGACTGTACCGTGAGGAGTGGGGGAAGCTACACCGACATTTGATGATCGTGACGGACTATGGCAAAATAACACCCATTGCTCTGTATTCGTATAATCCGCAGATGCTAAGACTTAGGGCCTTTTGAGTTACCCTATTTAATTTGATCATTTTATTACAATTTAACTTTTTTTAAATAGTTCGTATCATATAGATGATTATGTTGGTACGGTTGACCGGGCGATGATAGTCTAATGGGATAACGGTTGTTTCTCAATGGAGAGATCGAAAATTCGAATCCCTGTGACATGTATCAATGGCTTTAATTTCTATTAATAATTCTTTATTGTACAAAGAAAAGACACATAATTTCTAAGTTCAATATATAAATTGTTACGTTTGTAAATTAGTTGGCATAGCGTTTGACATGGTTTGCTAGAAGACGTCGGTTCGTTTCCGGCTGGATCGAAGGAATTTTTTCCAAGTGTTCGATCTTTGTTTTCATAATTATAAGAAACTAGTGGAGTAATTTCACATAAAATAATTGAATATCAATTCAATAAAAAATTAATTACATTTGTAAACGTTTAGTAGCAATAACTGTAGCTAACGGAAGGAAAACATTTGTGATGAGACCTCGACGTCGGAGAGGGTTCACAACCTTTGGAAAGCGTGTATAGTCCCCAACCCGCATTGGCGGATTAATGATTCAAACCCATCAGACCCGCGTCGGGTTGATGAGAAGATGTTGTCGTCGTAGAGCTTGTTTGCACGGGGAGGTGTCCTACTCGTACCACTCGAGCTCCTCCACGAATTTTTTAGCATCCTCTTGGGTTTGCTGGAGAATTCGGAGAGCCAATTCGGCAACGTAATGTTATAGTAGGATATACTTAGCTATTTCCACCTCTTCCGGTTGTTATTATTATATTATTTTATATAATTGTTTATGTGATTTTGCATGTGAAATAAAGCTTGGTTTTTTTGTAATTTATGAACTATTACATTGTTTCCAGCTGGACGTTATAGTAGCAGATTTAGACGTCGGTTCTCTCCATATACCTGCCGGCGTGAACATTCCTCGGCCGGAGGGAAAGCTTCTCTCATCGCTACAAGAGGCATTAGCGTTAGTACTGCAACCGGAGCTAGGGGCTGCGGACTCTGCCTTTGCCCCGCCCCCGCCGCTCTCGTCACCCCCACACATGTTGGATAAGGAAATTAGAGCTGTTTTTATGAGGACCATTGCAAGATTATTACAAGGTTATAGGTAAGATTATTAGTTCTTTTATCATTTTATACTACACTCACACTTTACAGGGCGAATTAGTAGACTGGAGATCTCAGTGTTTTATTCTTTTCTTTATAACGGTTTTCTTTATTTGTTCTGAAATATGCAAGATATTAATTTGTAAGAGAGATCCTTTCAAGTCTTGTCGGTAAAATAAAACCATGCTACGGAGACCCCTTTAAAACTGCGATATAAAAATGCAGCTGTTCCATAATTTTAGTTCATGAAACTGATAGTGTATACACTACGTACGTGTGCTATCTGACATAAGAAATGATATTGCTTGTTTACCGTACTTAATAACATTTTAAAACTATACATTTGCGCGAAAATGCATGGAAAAAAAGCCCATTTATGTACACACTATTCAACCGAGTGACAATACTGACACAATTGTATCTCAACTATTCCAGGCATTGTCTAACAATAATAAGGATACACCCCCAGCCAGTGTTGACCTTCCACAAAGCTGGGTTCCTTGGTGCGAGAGGTCTATCACAGTGTCCGTTCGCGCCAAGACTACTTGAATCAATGTTCTATAATGGCTTCGTAGCGGAACGAGGCCCGCCTTGGCGACCCACTGACATATGGGACGAGTTACTACAGTGAGTATTATCATTAAACATATTACATCTACGTTAGCCATAAAATAGTGTCGAGTCTGTGATTCTAAACTGCGTTGGTTGCTTAAAGTAGGACTCGCACGCGAGATGTCTCTTGATAGACTGATATTTCAATGAAGCAGGACTTCATCCAGTTCAAGTTGACCCTTTACCATAAATTATATAAAATATATTAATACGAGTGGTGGTACTGCCATATATTCACAAAAGCCCGGCTTACCTAACTATCAGGCATGCCAATTTACCACCGACGACATGTTATTATATATTAAAACAAAAAAAAACTCGACGTCTATTTACCAAGGGACCTATTATTTGAAAGTTCGCGCTCTTTGACAAAGAAGCGCGATAAGAGGCTATCTCTTTCTTCTCTAACTCTTTCCAATGTATAGACAACCGATGAGTGGACGAGGTTTCAATATGTATGTACGTTTCGTTATAAGTATGTATAGCAATCGGTATGAATTAATAATTCATATGTGTTTAAATTAAGCCAAGCTTGCACTATGAAGTATTTACCAAGTAACTTTCGCGCATGCGCATTGCTGCAATTAGTCTAACTTCATAGATATTAGTTTAAAGTTTTGTCTGAGCAAGCGAGGTGTCATTTTATTGTTTTCTTTAATTCAATTATCTAAGTGATTTCTGAACTCTTTAATAATGGAGAAAATTGTACATTGTGATAATTTAAGGTGTGTGAAAGCATTAATCGGCGAAGATAAGTAATCTTAATTTGTGTCATTAATATACCCCACGCCTTTTTTCTTGCATTACTAGCAATGGTCAACTTCTTCCTTTAATTTAATTAGCTCAAACAAACCAAACGGCTTTTTTCAAAGCCACTGAAGGTATGCAATTATCGATGTGTGTCAAATTCTGTCTAATAGTAGCGTGCCTTCAGTCTGCTGCTTTGTCTGCTCGTCCGCGACAACGATAAGATGGATTTTACCCTACCTATTTGGCTTACCCTTATCTATACACGCCACTGATTAATACATAATTGCATAAGGTGAAAAGCAATCGGATGCATTGATATTATGTATTTCCAATTCAATGTTTCCACTAATTATTCGTTATACATACAAACGCCTTTGGATGTCCACTGCAGTAAACCTGTCTTGCGTCCATATGTCCTTGAATATTTTCATAGAAGCCCTCTTGTTCTTTTCACTTCGCAGATCAGCCATTTTAAGAATATTCTCAATTTCATCTTGGACCAATAATTCAAATAGGACTGTTCTGATCTCCATACTATAGATCGTAGCTCTGAAAAGGTCAAAATTCCGTCTTATATCCAGATGGCGCTGATCAATAGCCTGGAAGTAGTTTATATTTTGTAAATGGTCGTGGACATCGAGTATTTAACCATAAATAGGGACGAAATGCCATTTAATTTGTTTGAAAAGTATTCTCGGAGCGCAGTTGTCACAGCAATGACATGGCTGTGACAACTGCGCTCCGATTGGCTAACCCGAATTCGAAACAATTGACGGGTGTCGTCGATTGTTTCACTTCAAATCAACCAGTTAACTTGAGCTTTGCTATAATTGACGAAAATTGCAAAATTACATATTTAATTACCGATGAAAATTGTTTCCGTTTGTTTTATACTTAGATGTTTTTCTCCACACATAATAATTATAAATATAGAATATTTTTGGTGTATACGGAGACGTGCACACAGGTCAGTTGTTGGCGCTGTCTATATTTCAGTGCAAACGAGTTTTGATATTTATAAATGATGTTCACTGATGTAACACTGATGAGTTACCAGTTACGAAATAAGGGCCATACCCTTATTTCGTCTCTATTTCTGGTTATATACTCGATGACCGTGGATATCAATTCATTCCTCTTTAGTATGAAATATAAGAAGTCTTTTTAATTCCTTTGTAATATTATTCAAATATTGATCACGAGCTAAAATTATTTTCTGGATTTTGATAAATATGCGTGTCAATAGATGGCGTTGTTACAAACTAATTTATTAAATTAACGGTTCCAGATATGGGTAGGTGGCGCTAATCTTAAACAAAATGAAACGACCCCTCCTACGTAAAGTATCGTATGTCGAAATTGCCATGTTTATTGCGGAGCGTTTTAAAGTTTTGAATTCAATGAAATGAGCATAACAGCCCACGTAGCAGGGCTACGCATGACAGTCGCGACACGCGCGATAAAATCGGAATATGCGCGCGCTATTGGCTGTCTCAATCAGATCTAATTTATATAGCCAATAGCGCGCGCTTATTTAAATTTCATTATACATAATGCCATGCCATGCTACGGGGGCTGGTGATTTTAGCATTTCTTAGCATTATTCGGCGAAGCTCGTTACTCACATACAGTGATCATCTAATAAGATCATCATAGATCATCTAACTGATATCTAGGATTTTATAACACTCTATGTGAGTAACGAGTTTTGCCGAATAAAATTGTGAAATGCTAAAGTCACGTGTTATGGTCATTTCAGTGAAATCAGAACTTTAAAAGGCTCCTCCGTAAACTTGGCAATTTAGACATACGATACTTTACGTAGGAGGGGTCGAAAAGTATAACCGGCACTATTCATAAAAATCTGTGCAATAATCGCCATCTAGTTACAGGGTTTCCCGAGTGTGTGCGTTATTTATTTATTTAGTTAAATTTGTTTGTTATCACTAGAAATTAGAGCAGCTTTGATAAATTGCACCTTGTCAATGTGAAACGAATCAGTGACAAAAATAGGTACTCGTTGCGACATCTGGTGTACCAATAGGTATTAAATACCCGACCACGCTGTGATATTACTTTACACTTATTATCACATTTTTTTAAATAGCTACGCGTTAGGGAAATCCTGTATTGTGGATACCATGGACACACACATAGACAACCACAAATTACAAACTCACGAGAGAAACCAATGTAGGCCATACAAATATTTCTCCCGGCCCGGGAATCGGAACCCGGGACCTATGCGCTGCAGAAGTAGGTACAGTTGCGGCGTCTATTTATATATATGTTTGTGGTTAAGACGACCAGTGGTGTGCAACGCTAGAGCACCCTTAGATTATGCAACTGTGTGTCCGTACAAAGCGCGCGGTGGGCTGGTATGTGTGCACACACATACAAGCCGCGCTGCGACGTTTAATATGGAGTTACCATACTTGTTCTTATTCTACTATGGTAGTAATATACTCTAGACAAGTTGTTAGTTTAATGAATTCCTATTTTGTACCGGAGATTTTTCAAGTTTTTATTTAAGTAGCATTGTTGAATAACGTGTCCAACTAAAGTGTAATATGTATTTTTCTATTTCCAGAAACTTACCAGAACAGTTAAGAATAGAAGCTTTAAACCCAGACCTACAGTTACAACACATACAAGACTTGGCTATGCAGTTACATCTTAATGAAAATCCTAATCCACAAGTGAGTATTGATTTGATATATTTTCCGTAAGAAAAAGTTCACATGTCTCCATTTTTACTTTCTTCAAAAAGCGTTCAGTACCACATAATTGCGATTATGTTAGCAGGATACTTTTTTGCATTTAGCGAATAATATAAATACTTTTAAGAATAAAATAGAATAAATTGCAACGCCGCAACAAAAACGTACATTTTGATTATTTCATTCTCACTATTACAGGCGTATCAACAGAGAATATTACGGCCGCCAGAAGGTGCGTCGCAGCGGATACACCAACCGCCGCTGCCTTTATTAGACGCTACGCGAGTCAGAGAGGTTATTGAAGAAGTCACAGCACGGAATGCCAATAACCCAAAGTAAGTGTGAAATCATACCAAAGCGGAAAGGCAGTTGATATATTCATAACAAGAGAACTTTAGTTGCTATAAGGGCGCCTCCAAATTAAAGACGCTTGTAGGCTTCTACCTGCGCCGCTACTAATTTTCATACAATTTTTAGAAGCGCAGTAGCAGCGCTACTATCTTGACACGCGTGCGCCACTTTTACAGTCACAAAAAGTGAACTAAAAATTATTGAAGCGCCACAGATGCGCGGCTGCCGCGCCACAGTCACGCCATGGTTACCATGCCGGACTGCCACGCAGAGGTCTCAGGTCCGATTTCCGGGCCGGGAGAAATATTTGTATGGCCTAGATTTATTTCCCTCATGAGTTTGGGTGTAATTTGTGGTTGTCTATGTGTCTTCCCATGGCATCCGCGACACAGGGTTTCCCTAGTGCGGGGCTATATGAAAAAAAAGTATGTGGAAATCTTCATCTTATCATATTGATGGCATACACTATAGTGTTTGCCATCGTGGTAAGAGAATTTTGCCAATTGGCGTTACATACTCGCGGATTCTTGCCCAGGTACGCCAGACCTACAAGAAAGGAATGGTCTCCATAGGATAGGATATAGGAAATGGAACTATCTTTTGACTGCGAGTCAGTCATGGGACCTGTAAAGCGTCTGAAATGTTGGTTTGTTTGAAAGAACAAACGTACAAGATTTAGATCCGAAAAAAAAGTTTCATTTTCATAGAGTATTTGCACGAAAATATAAATGTTCTATGTTGCGACCAAGAGAAATTTTGTTTTGGCAGACAATGAGTCTAGTTTACTGCCGATACAGGGGTCTTGTAATCACGAAGTTATGCATTCAATTTTAATGTTTGAATTTCTTTACAGATTGTCAGCGTTGCGGCCGCCACAACCTCGGATAGTACCGCCAGCTGCACCACCCACCGGTGCCACTGAATTTGGACCCTTATTGCTTACCAACTCGGCTAGACGATTAGAGGTAATTTTCATGAAAACGTACAAAGCACTGTATTATCATTTGGTCCGGTGGATCACAATGTGGGTTAAAGATAATATAAATGCTATGTTTCATCATCACAACGTTCATCGATTGTTATTATTGTTGCATCGAAATTGCCGGGCAGGTGCTTCGCGCGTGCGTGGCGGCCATCTTCGAGTGCCGCTACGCGGATGCGCGCAAGTCGTTCCCCGCCGTGCTGCGCGCGCTGCGGGCGCCGGCTGCGCGCGCAGCGCTAGTGCGCGACCTAGCTGCGCGCCTGCCCAACAACAAGCACCTGCTGCAGCACCACCAGTTCGAGCTCGTCACCAGGTCTGTATTCTTCAAGTATGCTTGCTTCAGGGGGTCCACTCTCGATCTTCGTCCGACATCCGTCCGAAACAATTACTGTCAAATAAGTAACATTCGACAAAATTAAAAGACAAGTATCAAGTATGAAGCTTCATTCGCATCACGCGTCTTTTCATTTGATCAAATATTTATTTGGCAGTAATTGTTTCGAAGATCGAGAGTAGACCCAGCTTCAGTTATTGTTGAAAAAATATTATTTGCACCGATGAATGTTATCTCTTGGAACGACTTATTATTTCTATTGCAAAAGGGTAATAAAACTTAATGGTTTTGGCCGGATTCGAGCCGACGTCTTCTAGTAAACCGTACCAGACACTGTAGCAACTAAGCCAGGTTCGAATCCGGCCAGATCGAATTAATGTTTCCTGTGTTCGATCTTTGTATTAATAATTATAACAAGCTAGTAGAATAATTTCACAAAAATTAATTGAATATCAATTCAATTCAAATTTAATTACAGATAAAAGCGACATCTCTAGCCAGGGCCGGTAGCTGTAAAGTTACCTAACTGGGAGACGAAATACTTTCGTAGATTACTCATAAATTGCGCTACGGCTAAAAAGTTGAAAACCAAATACAAAGATCCGACAACAAGCACATAGAAAAATTCGTGAGGTCCGCTGGTTCATTCCGTGGCTTAGTTATTTAACTATTAACCGCTAGATCAGCACATTGATTAAAATTGCAATATAAAATCAAAACGTAACTTGCCATAATACATATTGATGTATTGAACTTTCAACGATATGCCAACATGACAAAGTTTAAATTATGTTAAGCGCCCAGTTACACGAGGAGAAAGTTTTGCGCGCGGCCGCCGCGCGACGACCGCCCAGTTTCCACGTCTTCATGTACATTAATGGCGAATCTGAATTTTACTAGGCAACAACATTTTAATTCCTCTGAATAATACAACCGTGCGGCCCGCCGCGTAGACTAAATTCAAACCAGATTCGCCCGCATGCCCGGGACGCTCATTTAAGTTAAAACGTAAAAGCTTAATAAATAGAGCGTATTTTCCTAGGACAGTTGGACGCACGCGGTCGCTGCGCGGCGGCAACGCGGGCTCCGCCTGGCGACCGCGCGGCGACTGCGCGGGGTAGCGCGATGACATTCGTGTCGAATACATGCGCCCTGATAGTCCAGAATTTGTTATTTCTTTTTAAACTACAACCAACCACTATCAAGATTTCATAGTGTTTTCAATTATGAATATGTGAGTTTTGGCGACATCGGTTCTGATAGTAATCGAGTCTCAAGGCATTTCTTTCAGTGTTTTTTTTCCGTGACAACAAACACGTGAACAAGAAATGTAGTCTCCATCTCTCTTGGACATTTATTTACTTTCATTTTTTTTTAGTCCTGTTGCTTTAACGGCTAATTAACAGATTCAGGCGTTACTTTGCGGATACCCATGCTATCCATTTTATGTATTACTGTCAAACGATGGTAACAGTAGGTATAAATGGTCAACCGTTCTAAACGCCGTCATTAGCTCCTTGCCCACATGGGTGCCTTC
The DNA here is from genome assembly GCF_003589595.1 of Hyposmocoma kahamanoa. Taxonomy (NCBI): domain Eukaryota; kingdom Metazoa; phylum Arthropoda; class Insecta; order Lepidoptera; family Cosmopterigidae; genus Hyposmocoma; species Hyposmocoma kahamanoa. Next base: position 209,977 of record NW_020653761.1, read on the forward strand.
AAGGTCGCTACTTAAATTTCGAAATGGGTTAAGAGCTGGCCGTTTTGTCCAGTGGCGCAGTCAAGGCCATCAGAGGCCAGCTGCAAAATATCCTTCGTAAAAAAGAACGAGTTCATTCTTCGGCCGAATGTCGAACAATCAACAACTTCTGAGAACGTAGTGAGGTGAAACACGTGTCGGGTATATTTTTTGGTTGTGATATTTGTGACTGTAGATGCGCTTGTGATATTTAGTTAAGTAGTATTATATTATGATACATCTTTGGTTAGGTAATATTTGCGTTTATCTCTTGATACCATTAAACGTTTTTGTTGTATATTTTGTTTTCTAATGGGACTGACATGCTGAATAATGAGTGTTTGTGAAAAACATGATTTTGTGTAAATTTGCAATTTCAATACTTTACATCACTAAGAAAACTATCACTCGTACGGCATGATGGTCCTTACGACCACTGTCAAACGGCATGATGATATTTACGTCTACTGACAAACCACATGACGGTTTTTGGACCACTGTTAAAGGTCATGACGTTTGCGACTACTGTCAAACTGTATAATGGTGTTTACGACCACCGTAAAACGACATAACGGTGTTTGCGAACCACTATCAAACGTCATGTCGTGTACGACCACTGTCAATCGAAGTCGAAGTCAAATAAGCTTTATATCTTATATAAGCAAATTACACATGAAATGGCGATTATGATTGGTACGACGGTATTTACGATTTGTCAAACATCATGACTGTGTCACGACCACTGAAACGTTCTCAATCGAAACAGATCTAGAAATGAACAAAAATAAACATTAATGAAACAATTATATATTATACCAAACAACTTAATTTATTCATTCCTCCTCCGACTCCGCAGATTCGCTGCACTTGTTGTCGTCAATAAACTCCACAGTGGCGATGATGCAAGCGACCTCCACAGAATCCTTTATCAAGTACGCCACAGCGTCAAACAAACCGTATACGGCCTTGGGCGGTAACTCACAAAAATTGAATATGAATTTCTTTATCTCGTACTGGCCCTGTTGAATTATTGATATCAATTAACAATTGCACAAACGTCAATTAAACATTTAGAGCGCACTTATTCGACACGAATTTCATCGCGTTCACGCCGCGCGGAGTCCGCGTGGCCGCAGTCACTGTCATGGCAAAGTATGCTTTATTTACTTAGCATTTACGTTTTAACTCAAAAGAGCGTCCCGGTCACGCGGGCGAGGCTTGCTTGTCTTTGTCTACACGGCGACCGCACGGTTGTATTATTCCGAGGAATTTAAATGTTGTTGTCCAGTAAATATACTTCAGATTCGCCATTAATGTACGTGAAAGAGTGGTAACTGGGCGGTCGCATTATATCGCCCCTCTTCACTCCAACTGTCGTAACTGACATTTTTGTCATTGAGTATGATCGTAATCTTACGCAGCCAGAGATGGTCAAGCTAATGCATGGGCTTTAACCGGGCGCTTTGTTTAAATCTTGCTAAAACCATTAATTATATTAATATTGACAGTACAAAATATTGCTACATTTATTTTATTGAATGTCATGATGTTACTGGGTAGGATGCCGTTATCGGTGGGCAAACTAGAGGCGACCTGTCAACCCAGTTGCGCCATTAATATTGCATTCGTTCAAAGAAAACAGATTGCTTCATTTAACCGAACTGCGATATACCCACAGAACAATAAATACAGTAGAAGTACTTAGATTACGTGTGCTAAAGAAATTCCACATGTTTGAGCTCAATCCGCCATTTTTGCTTTGTGCGTAATAGCCGTGCCAATCTCGCGCAAAACCTCGAAAATCCTAAAAAAATACCTTATTTTGTTACTATGGAGTGCAAAAATGATCGGTTAAAAAATGGTCGCTTCTATTTTGGAGAACTAAGTAAACTTACTAAAATTAAACTAAGTTCACTTATTGACCGCTAGATATATAGCACATTGATTGAAACTTCAATGTAAAATGAAAACGTCGTAAATTGCAAGAATAAGTATTGAAACTTTCAACGATATACCTTACCATCAGGGTAAAGTTTAAATTATATTAACAGTACAAAATATGTTATTTCTTTTTAAATTAGAAACTATGACCAATCATTATCAAGATTTCATAGTGTTTCAAATTGTGTGAGTTTTGGCGACAGCGGTTCTGTTAGTAATCGAGGCTTAAGGCACTTCCATTGATTTTTCTTCCGTGGAAGTACCAATGGAAAAAACAGCGTTTGTAATTTACGCATAAATGAAACGACAACATAAATAGTATATATTATATATATTTATATTCGTAGACCCAGTTTGGCGCTTAATGGCTAAACGTCGCTTTGACCTTTTTGTTTATATTTGTTCATTGATAATTTTAGTGGCCTAGTGATTAGCGCTGTAGACGCTGGATGAGTAGGTTCCGGGTTCGAAACTTTTCTTAATTATCTGGGTGTTTTGGATGGTGACACTTAATTCTCATAGTACGGGAATTCACTGGTATGAGACCAGGTATTTAATTAATGTTGTTGGGTAGCACTTTATTATTGTTTTTCCCCTCTCTCTACTTGCTGAAGTTTTGTGCACGACTGTAGTTTTATTCATCTTCTTGCATTTGCTAATTATGTTACGTTAATTTCTGTACGTGGAAGTTCGTTATACATATAAATCTTATAAACTTACCTTGGCAATAGGAAAATCACAGTTTTCCATGCCAGCCAACGCGAGTGCATTTTTGAAATTACCTTCAGCGTATTTCTTGATGAGCCGCGGAACGCTCTCATCTACGATCACCTGGTATGGTTTGCAACCTCCATCCACGTGCTTGCACACTTCTATGCGACACTGTATGAAAATTATTAAATAAGTTCTTTGGAATTCCGGAACAGCGCAATACTAACGAACTAAGAATTCTTTAATCGTTTCAACAACATCCTTTCCATTAGAAGGGTGGTCTGAAACACCTACTGATACTTCTGGATTTATTTCGAATATTCCTCAAATATATCGATAACTTTTTAGAATTAAATTACATTATTAATCTGGAAGATGGTTTAAAAATAACTTAGTATTTGTATAGTATTAGAATCGTATAACCATAGTAGATGGTATAACGGCGCAAAAATTGTCACCTGATTATTTTAACCGATGAAAAGTTCGGTGTCTTATTCACATTAAAATTTACAGTGTAATAAAATATCCCCCCTTTTCTTGAAGAGTGGTTAAACTTAATCTTAAACTTAATTATAATTAATTAAAGTTGGACCACTTAAAAGATGTCCAACTTACAATCTCGAAATCGATTCAGTCACACTCGCATTACCCCAAGTATCACCCCACATATTTATATCGAGCCCTAAAAATAACCTAATAATTTTAACTGTATTTTGTTCAGTGTTAAATTTTATATTAAGTTTATTTTTTTATTCCAATAATGATGAATAAAGAATGCCAAGTTGAGTGATATTTTTAGTCATATCACGAACACTGGCGCAGGGAGCGTGCGTTCTTTTTAAGTTTATTTTTTTATTCCAATAATGATGAATAAAGAATGCCAAGTTGAGTGATATTTTTAGTCATATCACGAATACTGGCGCAGAGAGCGTGCGTTCTTTTTAAGTTTATTTTTTTATTCCAATAATGATAAATAAAGAATGCCAAGTTGAGTGATATTTTTAGTCATATCACGAATACTGGCGCAGAGAGCGTGCGTTCTTTTAGGTAATATGACGTCACCATTAACTTTTCCCTTAGACGTATGAACCTAGTAACACAAATCTTCACAAATGTATGAAAAAAATTGACTATGTGAAAACGTTGACTTAAATTATATGGACGTCGGGTCCGGGCTAAAAAGTGTCCGAACTTATAGGGCGTTAAAATTTAGTCTTCGTTTGTTCGACTGACAGCGAAGTAAGCAAAATTAGACAGTACTGCGATGACATTACAATTTAAATTCAACGTTTTAGCTTTTTCATATTCCTTTACATGTCACTACGTTTAAATAGGTTGACTTGGGACATTTTTTTCGTGGTTTTTGTATTAGACCCGTCGTCCATTTATTTGTAAGTCAATGTATGAAAATTAATTATTAATTTTAAATAGATATTGTCAATTTCCAGGATTTCCAACATCAAGAAAATTTAAAAAAAATAACAAATAAGAAAATAAAAAAAAACTTGTATCAAGTTGTCTTAGAGTCTATGCACATGGCGTATTTTATTCGCGCCGATGTCGCACGTTTACGGCGCCGCCTGTACGGCGCAACTCTAAACTTCAACAGGTGATTATTGCGTTTGTATCGATTCGAAAGCGCGTAAAAGGCGATACAAACGCGCGCGAGAAGCGCGTTCGAAGCCCCTCTGCGGCGCGTATACGCGCAGATACGGCAGCGCATTTACGGCGCCACTGAATTTGTGAACCTGTGCAAAGGTGTACTCGCTGCGACTGCATCGTCTTTGCATCGCGTTTACGTGCGTTATCTGCGCTTCGTCGTCGCGTATAAAATACGCCGTGTTGATACAACATGTGGTACTTACAGCGAACGTATCGTCGATATCCTCATCTATAAGCATGTCGATGTTGAAACCGTCACAGGTGCGATTTACCTTTTGCTTTTGAACGTCGAATTGGAACGGAAACACCGCGTTGTCAGGGCACTTTGTTACGCTCTTCACATTCCATACCCCTGGACCCTAAAAAACACAAGATTTTGTTTATTAACGGGTACAATATAGCCTATAATTTGTAGTACTTAAAATACATTAAATAAAAAAATATAAGGCTACCACAGTTTTTCATTACTCGTAATAACAGTGAGTGTATTGTTTATAACTTACTATATCCCCTTGTCCCGATACTATAATCAAAAGGGTGTTGATCAGTAAACAAAACAAAAATGCGCTATACATTGTACGAATCGTTCTCTCGTACAGAAATTTAATATAATGTTGCAGGAGTTTCTGATATATAAGAGAGTATACCGTGACGTGATAAAAGCCCATAACATTTTATCTTTAAATCTCTTTTATTGAAACCATGTTAGTTGGACCAAAATCGTGATGTGATTAGTTAGAAAATAGCACCATAGGTAACGTGCACTATGAATTGATGTAATAATATGTATTGTTGCATGCTATATAATAAAACGACAGTTAATGAGGTGATTGTTACAATTATTCTTCGCTTCCTCTTTATTTAAACAATCTAACAATGGGAAAATTGATTTTACATAGAATTGCAATAAAATGTGTTTAATTTGTTATTGCAATAGTCTTTTTAACATATATCTATGTTGTAACGAAGCGAAAACAAATAAGTCTGAATTTCAGACTAAAGTTTCAAACCTTGTATTTCAAAACCCGTTCAGCATTTTAGAACTGAAAATCCCTTATATTTGGCATTTCAGTCAGAATTTTAAGTACACGTACACTCCCGTGCACACACACAGACGCCCACACGCCCACACTTATACTATACATACATTGGTTTGTTAATCTACAAATGTATTCTCGAACAATTTCATTATCATCTTCGTGGGGTGCTTGGTGATCTATTACATAGATTTTGCCTTGTCCGGCATTATGGCCTGCTTGATATCTACATTACTGTACAAGATACGATATCCTTCTTTGCAGTTATGACCACTTCCAAGACTAACGACTCTTTTGAATGATTCGTAAGCTTTGGTTACTTTCAAAGCAACAATCGGATAGTAATTGGATTTGCTTCATCGACCAACGAATTTATACAGTTTTTATATCTTCTTATTATTTTAATCATAGATTTATTTTATATATTTTTTATAATATTTTACTCTTCTTTATTTTTATTTATATGTGTGCTGTTCATCCCTATCTGAACGACAAATAAGAATATTTAGAATATTATTGAATATTTCTTGTGACTCTGGTACCATCATGATAGTCATAGTTGTAAGTTTAAGTTGTGTATATTGTAGTGATAATTTTGTTGGAGCTACTCGGGACGCATACTATTAATATAGCGAGCATCATCAAAAAGGTAAATTCTGAATAACAGCTCACGCTGAGACTCACCTTTTTACATCTACATGTGTAACTTTACATTATATTTAAGGCTAAATTGTTGTTATTTCAATATAGAAAAACATATATTATTTAAAAGTATATATTATTATTATTATTATTATAAAATGATAAATTTGTTCCAGATTAATGAACTGCGCATTGCAGTCGGCCACGGCAATAGACGAGCATTCGATAGCGGCGGCCATGTTACCCCTCGCCACTGCCTACTGTCGAAAACTGTGCACCGGTGTCATACAGTACGCGTACATGTGTATACAGGTATGGCTACGTTAAGGATGACAATTTAGCTATGAACCCTTGCCAATTATCAATGTACATTGTTATCATTTGAGGATTTAAACGTGGGCTTACATTTATTCGCCTCTAGATGCTATCACGTCTACTATTAAAGCAGTTACCTACAGTAGAAACTGCGTCGCAGATAGCAGAGGAATTTTTAATAGCGATCTCATACATAATAGCCTCATTAAAGTCATATTTATACAATGCCCTGTCACAAGGTATAACATAGCGTATACAAATATTTTACGTGGCCGCCACGTACAATTATCACAATTAACTTGCTGAGGCCTTGTGTACATCAAATTGTAAATAAAATGTGAAGTGATGCAGACCCAGACTTCTTCCTATGACGTAAACGCCTATTGTACATTACAATGAAAATATCGCATTCAAATTTAGCGCTATATATCTTTTTTATTTGTTTCTTATAATACTAAGCGACGGGACGACCAAGTCGTGCACCTGGTGGTAAGCGACACGCCTATCCATAACAGTTGCAGTGCCACTCAGAGCTTTAAATCGCAAAGATCTTAAAGGCAATGCCACTGCGCCCGTCAACGTCAGACATAAGTTGACAAGTCTCCTGTGCCTGTAATTTCACCAGCACCCTTTCCCTTTGCAACCGGAACACAGTAATGTGACTGTTACTGCTTGGCAGTAGAAATAGGTACAGTGGCAGTACTTCCCTAGACGAACTCTTTCACAAGGAGCTCTACTGCTACTAAAATGATAATTTACAAATTATAACACGATAATTTTAAAATACCTACTATGCATTTTTCCAGGTTTAAATCGCGTATATTGTTTTTTCAAACAAACCAAAGTATCGGGCCCTTTACAGATGTCATGAGACCTGTAAAGGGGCCGAAACGTAAGTTTATTTAAAAAAAAAAAAAAAAAAAGCGATTCAAATATGGAAAAATAGTTTCAATTCCTATGTGTAACAATCACAAAAACCTACGAATTCGATACCTACTATAAAAAATTGTGTTTATCATACAAAACAAAAGGCATACTTTCTTGTGCCTGACGCATGTAAGAAATTATATTTAGTGCATTTTAATGTACTTTGGGCGTTGACAGTTTGTCCTCAGTACAGAAAAAAAGTACTTAGGATAAGTCATGATGTAGGTACATATGATTTTTTTTTTATTGTAGTCATACTTGAAGTGCCATTGTTAAATCTGAAACTTGTTGCTTTAGGAGCATCAGGTTTGGACGAGCCAGCAGTTTTGGGAGGCAGCGTTCTATCAGGACGTTCAGAGAGATATTAAGGCTTTGTACCTGCCCAGTCCTGCGCATCACCCGAGAGTACCTAGTCCAAGGTGAATATTTTTTGCGGTTTAGTTTAATATTTGCTTTTTAAAGTGATACTTCTAGAAATTCATCACATTTGATTTTGTAGGGCATAGTGTCCCAAAGTGGTCCCTACCCAATGGGCGCTGAAGCAATTCGGGGGTGTTGATGCAGACTTTTTGAGGATGAAGTAAAATGACAGTTCTGTTCTCAGAGCTAGTGATTGCAGTCGACAAATATTCTATTATCACCGACAGAACGTTGATCACGCTTATGCAATAACTAGCCGAACTGGTATCATTTCAATCATCGCATCATTGGCCTATTATTCGTCCAACTGCGGCACAGGTTCATTTGAATAATAATTTTTGTAAGTTCCAACATACATACACTGTATTTGGGACTGTCTGTTGAAAAAAAAAAAACTAAGATGAGACATATTTTAAAGGTTTTCATTTAAATTCAACGTAGATAATCAAATCCGCCTGTTCTTATTAAAATGTATATGAATAAAAATTAATTTTGGTACTCGTAGGCCAACTGTAAAAAAATAATAAAGAGGGCAATAACGCAACTAGCAATAATTAGAACGTCATCATTCGCGTCGACATTCACAATTCAGACATTTACCGTCTTTCATAATCTATCGATAAAACTGACGACAACAATTACGTGACTATTTACAAGTTCAAAACTGGAGACCCTGCGAATGTAGATTTACTCCGTCTTCAAAAAAGATATATTATAGCATGCACTAAACTAGGTTTAACATTGGTGTTTTTTTGGTCTTGATTGAGTAATAATAATATGCAGGGACATGGATTTGTGTCGTGACGACGAAGAATACATATCGCTGTTAAAAGCCCAGGAGCCGAGCGCTCTTGAAATTGCTGCCGAGCAAATGAGGCTGTGGCCGAGTTTACCACCAGGTTGGTATCTTTGTCTTCATCATCATCATCATCATCCATAGCCCGACTTCGAAATTTAACTTTTGTGCGAAAAAGTAATTTTGAGGTAAAAGAATTGTCGTGCTCGTTTTGAAGGCTAGTTAATTATTATAAGGTACTTACTCACTCATCACGGTCGATTATGCAACATGATATACATGAAGTAAGTAATGGACTACAATAGGGTTGGAGCCGTCTATGTACGACAACATAATTCACAACACAAGAATGCCCAACACAGGAATATCCGACATCTTTATCATCTTTAACCCAAGAAAGTTTTATTTTAAATGAGAAACTCGATGAAATACTTTTTTATCCTAAAATAATTGTGATAATAAATGTATCGTGGAATTTTTGTGAAATTTGAAAATTTCGTAACTCCGTTTTCGGATGACATCCATTTTTACTCAACTCAATATCGGGTTATTAAAGCTTAAAATGGAATTTCTGTACCGTGCCTTTCTATACTGTAGGTATAACCATATATAGATTGTCATATAATTCAAAAGTTCATATTAATTGAGGTACTAGATTTACATATTTGCTTATCTATGTAAGACAGTGTCCACTCATAAGATTCTGGTTGATACGTTATTTCATAACTTTGATGTCATTAACAGAAAAACAACGCGAATTAATAGCATCGGAAGAGTCGACGTTGTACAGTCAGGCGATCCATTACGCCAATAGAATGGTGTACCTTTTGCTGCCGTTAGAGGGCGCTGGACGGCGGGCGGATGCGCGGGGAGGTGACGACGACAGAGCCAGCAACAGTATTACTAATAGGTAATGTGTACACGCATTTGTAATCGTAAATCTCCAGTAGGCTACTTGTTAAGTATCTCTAATAATAAACAAATTCTTTAATTTGTCTATTATTAGAGATACTTAACAAGACGCCTAATTAGTTAGTCTAACAAGTAACATAATTGGAAAGCAGAATTGAAGTTCATTGAAAAATAAGACAGTTACAGGCATTCAGAAATCAGGACTTGGGAAGAAATATAAATACGGTTGGAAATAGGTGTATATGACGTCACACCTATAATATTGTATAGATTATATTATCAGAGATCGAAATTGATTGAGTTAAATAACCTAAAATTTCAGTAACGTAAATACATAATAATGTGAACATTCCCTTCTACAAATCCCAGAACTTATCGGAACTGATTATATTTGAATATGTGTATTACGCATATTAAATTAATGAGATTTGCTACAAATGATTGTCTCAAAAAATAATATTATGATTGTGTTTATAGAGGCGTTCCTGCTCAGTAAAAGATTTTACAAGAGCGCTTTGCACGCATATCTCGCTGTAGAAAGAAGTAACTGATGTCTCTTTCACACAGAACAAAAACAAGACAAGACAACCAATAGAAACCATTGGCGTTGTCAAATATTGGCGGTTCCAATTCTTTGACTATTTGATTTCTTCTTTTGAGAGAAAAAATACTTTATTACAATGTTTATACATACGGACTTAGTATGTATAAACATTGTAATTATTATAATGAATCCATACATATAAATAAAACTGAATATGCCTATATTAATTTTATTTGTCGCCTAATTGCATATGATATTATGAATCCGGGGTATTTTTTTTTTTGGTGATATCACAAAATGGGTATGTCCATACTAAGAAAACATTGAAAGTTTAGGTAACATAACTCCTTTAATTCCGATCACTGTTTATTATATTTATGATAGTTTTGCCAAAAAGATCATCGTCCCACTACTGATTACAGACATTAATTAATATACGAGTATCTGTCTCTTCCGATTCATTTTCAGCGTAGTCATACGGGTTGAAAAAAAAATTAAAAAGTTAAGTACCATATTACAATTGTTGCAAAATTTTAAAGAACTGATTTAAATTATCTTCTCAGCCTTTGTCCGAATGGATGAAGGAGACGGAAACATTTTATTTTTGCAGTGTGGCAGAGTCGGACAGTGCAGACGCGGAGTCAGGTTTCGAAGAAGCGGACCCAGGAGAAGCGGGGAACAATGTAATCAAAATGGTCTCACGATTTGTCGATAAAGTAAGTCCTTTATTACATTTTATTTCTAGATTTCGGGGTTATGGGCTTTTAGACTTATAGCCATTAAAGCAACATTTTTTGATTTATTATTAAAAGATATATTAAAAGCCAGATGACAAGAGTGTTTTAAGCTATAGAGTACAATGCAATCTTCTAACACATCTCTCATTTTCTTCTATCAACATCATTTCAATTATAAATTGTTCATATAAAATTAATATGTGACAAGATCAAGATCTTTAAGACAGAGATTGAATTGTACTATCCATAATAAAACATTAAAATTATTGACAGGTATGCACAGAAGGTGGTGTGACGGCAGACCACGTGAGATGTCTTCATCAGATGATCCCTGGAGTCGTTCATATGCATATGGAGACATTGGATGCCGTTGCTAGAGAGAGTCGGAGATTACCGCCTGTACAGAAGGTAAGATGTTCTTACGTAAAGACAACTTTTAAAAATACGCGTTTCTTTGTTCCCCGCAAATTCCATTATACTTGTCAAAATATTTAGTGGATTCATCTGCTACGTTTAGGTTTTGTTATGCGTCCCACTGATCGACACAGGTCCTCTTCCAGGTGGTCCTGTACTGAGCAAGTTTTTAGAATCAATGTCCACTACATAAACATGTACAGGTCTGAATATTGTTTATTGTATGTCTCCTGTCTAGATGTATATAGGTATTGCAATTTTCTAATTACTTCCAGCCCCGAATAGTGGCGCCTGCGCTAATAGCGGGCGAGGCGATCTCGGTACCTGCTTTGCGAGCGTATCTAGTAGCTGACGGAAGAGAAACTCCTCTTCTGCCTGCAGAGGGCGCTTTATTCCTCACCAATTACAGGGTCGTTTTTAAGGGAGCGCCTACTGATCCCTTCGGTGAGTATTTTTTTTTTTTACTTATTACTTATGTACAAATTAGTTTCGTTAGCTTAATACTGCACTTTAGCCAAAACGTTGCTAGGCAACCAATGATAGCAGGTGTAAAGAACATTTTTGTCAATGCTCATTGTTTAGGCCAGCTCTGCCCATCGCCTGCTCACGTAAATCGAATTAAATATATAAGTAGGTATTTGGACTATGTAGAAGTAATACTTACTTGGTCAATAATTAGAAAAATCGTAAAGTTGATACATACGTAGCTATGAATTATGAATAAAGTGATTAAGTTTTCAATACCTTTCTTTATCTTACCTATTAATACTTTTTTACTTGCTTATCTACCAAGTAATGGTAGATAAAAGGAAACAAAAGTGCAAGATTTTATATTATTAATTGCAGCAACAATTTCCGCTTCTGAATTTGAATTACTACTCGAACTATGTTTGCAATCCTCTCCCTTCAAATAAACAAATACTTAAAGATTACCAGAGAAGGACAAGTGCCCGAGTTTTAATTTTGCTGTTGCCAGGTTGAAATCGGGTTAAAACCCATGAATGCCCAAAATCGAGGACAAAAACGATTTAAATTAAATATTTGTTGTCAATTGAGTTTTGTTCAAACTTAATATAAATCAATAATTTGCCTTTCTATTGAATCGGTGCGCTTGAAAATGCACTTGAATCGATCTTCATAAAATTCGAATCTTAATGTGCATCCTTAGTAGTGGGAATCCACAGGATTGCCTCTTTTTGTCTAAAAACGATTTTTTACATCGTAATTTATAATAAGTATGGAATTATTTCGTATTCGCCGGTTCTGCCCACGATTTTGGGCAGAAATTGATTAAAATTTGTTCGAACCCACTGCCCATCTCTGGAAATGACACGGTGTAAATGTTTAATTGCTTGTAATTGTTGTTGATTTCAATAATTTACTATTGATTTAAAACTTCTTCAAGATTAGTTTTATATATTGCCTAATTGAATATCGGAGAAAAATTGTGATAATTGTGAAACAGTCTTGAGGTGAAAACCCTAACAATCATGTTTCCGTTTGTTCATATTTATTCTAAATCAAATTTGGCTGGAGTATATGCTTGTTATGCATAATCAGTGGCGTCAAAAAGGTTCAACGTACTGTTGTCAATACATAAGGGCAGAATATCAGATTCGATTTCGTTTGTGGGAATTTATTATCGTCAACGTTTTTTACCCTCAGCTACCCAACTGAAATGGTATAGGAAATTGTCTAATTTAATACAAGGTAATTTGTATAACTGGTGCAAGAAAAAAATGTTACAGTTTCATCGATAGTCACTTCTCTATTATTGGAATGTTTTTGTTATTTGTTAGTATAAAGTTAGTACCTCTACTAGGAGTTTACTGTGTCTATAATCGTAAATGTTAGTTATTCGTGTATGCCCTGGAGGCGCTGTACTATTTGCGTTACAAAATATCTGGCGGAGGTGTTGATAATTGTCTGGCTTAACAAATCGTTTAAAAAAAAACCAGTTTTTTTAAAACGATACAATAAGTGCGCATTTGACCTCTGTCTCACCTAATGGAAGGTGAGGATGATGTCGACGATGGAGCATGCACACCTAAGTAATGCCTATGCACTCTCGCCTGTTACCATTACCAATGTTCTATACTCTATTATTTTTATATTAAAAATTATTTATTTGTTGTTTGCGTGTTTTGTTTGTTCGTATTTAAATGTTTAATGAGTAACATTTCTCAAATTATTTTATTGTAATGATGCTAAATTAAAAAAAATAATTGTTTGTAGCGTGTGAGCAAACAGTCGTCCGGTCGTTTCCGCTGGTGTCACTAACCCGCGAGAAAGCCGTCCGTACTCACTACCTACCCCACCTGGAGCAGTCCTTACAAGATGGCTTGCAGCTACGCTCTGCCACGTTCCAGCTAATCAAGGTGACTTTTTTGTGTTCGTTGCTTAACTTACGAGAAAGCTTTGATGGAGATTTTTAAAATAACATATAACGTTTTAAAAAGTATTATCCCTCAGTAGGAAGCCAAATGAACTGCAACCCCAACTAACTTTCATTAACTAAAAAGCGGTTACTGGACATAATCATATTTTTTATATTTTAAAAAGAGCCATAACCCAGTTTTATAATTTATTGAAATTGTTGAATGCTATTTTAGTTATGCATCCTTGCGGTAAGTTCCGATGTGTCCGTTTTTAAATAGACAATTTTGAGGTCTATCTTATACTATTTAAATCGGATATTGATAATTTGTCACTTAACCACGTTTTAGTTTTAATAATAATTATATGTTATATGTTATAGAGCACAATTTTTGCAGAGGCACTGGTGCCTGAACTAGGTTGATACTGTATTTCAGGTCGCTAGGTCTCTACCTCCGTAAAAATCAATAACATTCTACATTTAAGTATAGGCAAAATAATGAATATTGGTCAGACAAAATTTAAAATAAAGACTGATTTACTTAAATAATTATGCTAAAATTATGCAATACATAATCTCAGTACAGAGTACTAAAAAACCGACCTCAAAAGTACGTAGAATTACGTCTATTTGCTAAATTTTATTGAAATATCCCCTAGTCCGCCACTATACAGGACTTGACACTGGAGATAATAATAATCGGTTCTCACTGCTCAAAGTATATTGAGAGAAAAACGCCTTGAATTGGAGAAATAGCAAAATCAACCATTAAAATAATTGCTCCTAAATTAAATTTAGGCGCTATTTATAAAAATGAATCTTCATGCGTGAACAGCCACCGTTAAAGGTGGATGATTTTCTTCCAAATGAAATGGGACCACTATGGAAATACCCCCTTTCCAACAAAAAAAAGAATCATGAAAATCGGTTCACAATTACCGGAGTTATCGCGTATCATACATACAATAAAAAGAACATACAGTCATGTAATGGGTTGACCATTAATATGGTATTAACTAAGACCTGTGTACATTCCAGGTGGCATTGGACGAGGAAGTGAGCAGCGAGCAAGCCGAAGCGTTCCGCAAGCAACTGGCGCGGGTACGGCACCCCGAGCACGTGACGATGCACTTTGCATTAGCGCCGAGGCCAGGACCCAAACCCTCCGCCACTGTCAGCAAACACAACACACTGAAGTTAGTATTCCAACTAGGGATCGATAAAAGTAGCCCGTTCTAAGAGTAACCGCTCTTCACACAGCGACATTTAGCAGCGATGCAAACGCGATGCAGTAGCGATGCAGTCGCTAATCGTCTACATTTACACACGCGCGCGATTTTAATTGCATCGCTACACTTGGGATTTATAGTCGATTTGCATATCGATGCAATCGCCTATAAATCGCAAGTGTAGCGATGCAATCGCACTTTTCACGAACGCCGTGTGTAACCACTCTTAAATGTTGCAGCACAAAATACCTGCCTATAAGGTAGAATTTACAATATACCTGTTATAGGTTTTGGAGCCGATTATCGAAACATAAGGCACTTTAAATTGTTTCCTATCTACACGCGTTTTGTGTTTAATTTTGCATTCTCTGAATCACCTATAACGATTACCTAATTCGACCTTTGACACAAACACTTTTATTGCACTCATGTCTGCAAATTATTTCATCATCTTCTGTGAACTGTTTTCAAATCAGTGCCCGAGTAAATAAGTATAAACTTTTCAGGGGTTTTGCGAAGAAAACGTTGCTGAAAACAGCGCGGCGAGCCGGGCTGAAACCGAAGCCATCTAAGCGACAGAAATATGTGTTGCCGTCAGCGGACGCGAGGTCCTTGACCTCACCGCCACTTATGTCTTCCTTGTCAGCTGATACTTTGTCACGTGAGTAGACCATATTACACCGAGTATATACAGAATATAATAAGGTGTTAACACATTAGGTACGGATAATTTTAAAGTTACCAGTTTACACCAGAATTTAATACTCATCAAAAAGACTACGTGGTTTAAAATATTGAATGTAAAAAAAAAAACCAACCAATCGTGCTCTCATTTTACGGACAAGAAGCTTAATAGGAAATACCATGATATTGATTTTTTTCATTAGTAGTGAACAGAGATGATTGAAAAGATAAGAGTTTTTTAAACACTAATTAATGCGTATTCTTAAATTTTTAATTTCTTACAAAGACTTATCGCGACTATCTTACTTTAAAGTATAATGAGATAAATAATTGGCTCTAAAAGTATACGTAGTAATTGGTTAGCACCCTGTATAAGTGTTTCTGTATACTATCATCGTTAAAACGTGACGTCGTAATAAGTATTGATAACTAATGTTAACAGAGGAGCTTCGGAACGAAAACCGATAATTTTTGATTCTGATTTTGTCCAGTCTCATTGAGATTGAGAGACCAATACAATGTATTGGTCGCATTGTGTTCAGAACCGTGCATTTGAAACGTGTTTTGAAAAAGGATTTAGCGCTTGCTGTTCAGGATGTATAAATTATTCGTAGAAAAAGTACCGTTTAGTATTAAAAAAGATGTACAAGGATTTTGACTTGCTCCTTCGTAATATACCATCGCGTGCCACCGCGCAGTGGAGGAGCTGGAGCTGGCGGGCGCGGAGCCGGCCGAGCCGCCGGCGGCGCGCACGCTGGAGCGCGTGCGCGAGCGCATCTACGCGCGCGACTGGGCACGCCTCGGCCTGGCGCACGCGCCCTTCCGTCTGGCGCACGCCAACGCCGTCTACACTCTCTGCCGGAGGTACCCTATTTTTCGTTTTCTATAGCAGTGCCCCTAGCGGCCACGACAAGAACTAATTTTTTGCTAGCAACTTTACTGTAGAGTTGCAGGTAACAACTATTCGACCATTACAAGCTTATGCACGCACCGGGCACACATTAGCAGAACAAAAATATGAGAATATGAAATCGACCCCTCCTACGCAAAGTATCGTATGTCGAAATTGCCAAGTTTACATTGGAGCGTTTTAAAGTTTTGAATTCACTGAAGTGAGCACAACACGTGACTTCAACATTTCTCAGTTTTATTCGGCAAAGCTCGTTATTCACATAGAATGATCATCTAAGAGGTCATCATAGATAATCTAAGATATCTAGGATTTTCTAAGTACGAGCTTTGCCGAATAAAACTGAGAAATGCTATTCAAGTGTTATGCTCATTTCAGTGAATGCAGAACTTTAAAACGCTCCTCTGTAAACTTGGCAATTTCGACATACGATACTTTACGTAGGAGAGGCCGAAAAACTGACGTTTATATTTAAATAAGTAAATATGAAATAGTGACATTTATATTTAAATATAAGATCTTAATTTTATTGCGTAGGAGGCACAAAGTAACAATGAAATTAACACCTTTTAGCATCGACGTAGCACAGCCTTACTTAACCTTTATTGAAAAAATTCTAAATAAATTAAATGCATTTTTTTTGTGTTTTAACAACGCAGAAACGGCTGAAAAGTTTAGTAAATAAAAATATAATTTCAGCTACAGTTTACGAAATGTTGTATACGAGAATGCATATTAAACGTCGAACGACACGACGAACCTTTTTTACGAAAAAATGACAACAAATATTTTTTACTTCTTACGGAAAACTTAGTTATTTCAGCTGATTCAATTAAACAAATCGATTCATTCAATTAATTAATCGATTTGTAGTTGGCAGTACAGTTGGCCATCACTAAACTGTTTTCTGGTACTATGGATCGGAACAGACTACAGAAAAATAATAGAAAGAATAAAACTATTTCTCTATTAATCTTCCATGTTAGGACATTGTTTATTGACCAGACCGGTAAGAATGGGATCGCAGTAGTGGAGAAACGTTTTATATCGACTATAGTTCCAATTAAATTATTATTGCAGCTACCCGGCCGTGATACCAGTACCTTCGAGCATAGGAGACGAGTCTTTGCGGAGGATATCACGATGTTACCGTCAGGGACGGCTGCCGGTTATCACGTGGAGGCATTCAAGAACACACGCGCTCTTGGCAAGGTATGTTGTTATCATCGTTATAGCACTTCTTTGAACAGTTTAAATATAAATGGATTAATGCCTAACAAATGGGAAAAGTTTAAATATCTTTTTTTTTATATAATACCAAATAACGGGACAAACAAGTCGTGCGCGCCTGGTGGTAAGCGACTCGCCTATCCATAACAATGCAAACCATGTGATGCAAACGCGCGACTGCATCGAAACAAACGCGCGATTGCATCGATACAAACGCTTATAAATCACAAGTGAAGCGATGCAATTGCGCGTATGTGCAAAGGTAGACGATTAGCTACTGCATCTCTTCTGCATCGCGTTTGCATCGCTGCTAAAAGTTGCCGTCTGTAACCGTTTATGGTGGCACTTCACGGACGGTGGAGCGTTTGTCTATACAAGCTGCTAGCAGCTTGCGTGCAATAAACAAAACGTCTAGAATGTTGAACAACACACACACTAAACTTAATTTGTTATGTAGATCCGGAGCGTCCCACCATAAAGGCGTGATGGGCATGCTTAAAGCCAGCCATCAGAATCAGGGTGCTACACAAAGTGGCACTGACGCGCCATCTAGTGTAGAACAGGTAATGTATAGTATATTTTACTCTTCCATATGTATGGTATTTGTGTTTAGAATAACGCGATTACATTACATTTCTTAGATAGAATAAAACTCGAAATAGCTTATAATTTTTTTCACGCACTCGATCTTGCGTATTTGGTACTCATAGAATAGCGACTTTCTTAGTTGGAGACCAGATGATAGAAGTTATTATCTGACATACTAATTAATCGACTGCCTCCGTAGCCAAACGGTTACCACGCTGGTCTGCCACGCAAAGGTTCCGGGTTCGATTCCCAGACTGGGAGAAATATTTGTACGGCCTAGATTTATTTTTCTCGTAAGTTTGGGTGTAATTTACATGTGGTTTGTGATTGTCTATGTGTGTTCATGGCTATACGTGTCACGACTTCATTACTCCACAAAGTCTGCGGATATTGTGGAGTATATAACATACAGGTGAAAGCCAACGCTGCCCTGAAAGTCGAGCGGTTGGAATTCCGCCACAATGTGAATTTTAATTAATTTGTGGTGAGAGTACCAACTCAACATCTGTCGACCTTCATGAAGGAGGGCTTTTGGCCGAAGGATCTAATGTACCGGCGTTTCCGAGTACGGTTACCGGACACCCACGTTGCGTAACATGTCGCAGAACATGCGTATAAATAAATAAATAGTTTCATTATATTATTATGTAAGTTAGTCTATATAAGGTATGTATTTATGGGTCTCATAAATACATACCTATCATAAATAAATAAAATTCATATTTTCATCGGCAACATTTTCCAGGAGCGGTACCTCGCGACGTTGGTAGCATGCACGCCGGCTTCGCGCGGCGAGCTGGAAGACTCGAGTCTAAGCCTGGACTCGCTGCTACTGTGCTGCGACGACCAGCCGACGCACACGCCGCTGCTCACCAAAGCTGCCGGGACTCTCAGGTATGGACATGTTTCTACTGATGTGACCCAAGGTGACACTAGGCAATAAGTACTTGAGACGGTTTTTTTTTACGTATTTATTATTAAATTTCTAAAGAAATCACTCAATATATATTATATATATATCTTGAAGATTTCGACTTCATATCTCATATCTTTTTCCAACAATAATCATTTGAATAATATCTAAAAATGTTAGTCCGAACCCGAAGTCCGTTTCTTTTAATTTTTCAAATGTTGAGTGGATGGTCTAGGTTTGCATATACGAATAAAAAAAACATTCGATTCATTCAATTAAGGTTTTTCTATTGTCTTTTATATTTCAATCACAATCGAACAAGTATTTCAGTGTAAGGATTTGAATTTGAAGGAGGATTTAAAATTGACATTTCGGAAATTTTACATATCGACTGTAAACTGGCAACCGGTGTTACCTCAATTTTGACAACTTTACAGGATGAAGAAAAAACCATTTATGTAGCGTCTGGTTTAATAGATAAAAATAAGTAGTGTACATACATACATGTGTAATAAAAATACTTGACAACTACGTATTTTTATTTAATAAACCAGATAGATAAATGACGCAAATAATTTTTTTCTTCTTGTAAAGTTGTCAAAATTGAGATAGTACCGATTGCCAGTTCACAGATGATATGGACATGCAGACTCAGAGGCAAATATTAATATACTAACTAGGTCTGTAGCTCAGTTCGAAGAGCAGTCAGATCGAAGGAATTTTTCTTTGTGTTTGTTAGGTCTTTGTATCAATAATCATAACATCAAATATGGTTCGAATAGTATTGTTACACACGTGCATCGAAATGCCTGGTTTATCTACAGCGTTCTGGGTCGTGGCAGCGGCGGCAAGGGCGGCGCTGCAGCGAAACACTTCGGCCGTTGGGGTTCGCTTAAGGGGAGACAACCATCGCACCTCGACCTTTACGCGCCCAGACAGAGACTGTCCACTGCCGATCTCGATTCAGGTATACTTATATTTACGCATTTCAAGGTCATTACACACGTATTCAACGTAGGTTGTATATATTATAGAGAGTTCGTATATTAATCTCACGTTTCCACATGAACCTACAACGAGTGCTGTTAGTTTTTAGACGAAAGTGTACTTTAAACAAATTGCGACAAGGTTGATATGTTGCATAAGCCATCTTGGTTCCTAGTGTCGGGTGAAGGGCCCCCGTCGCGCCGTGCGGCGCTGTACGTACTGTCGGAAAAGGGTGGCGGCGGCGGCGCCGGCGTGTCCGGCTGCGAGTACGTGCCCGTGGAATATCCCGACACCAGAGCCACCAAACACGCCTTCAAGAAGCTCATGCGCGCTGCGGTTCCATCCACGCCTGCTGCTCCCGAGGAGCCTGGCTTCCTTAAGTGAGTACATCCGACCTGTGCGGACAGCTACGTCTAGACGTGTTGAAGTTAAGACTTAAAATCACAAAAGTTTAATTCCCGTTCAAAACAACAGTACAGTACTACTAGATGTCACTAGATGGCGTTTGCGGCTGCTCCTTAATACTTAGTTTTTGGTGATAATTTATACGACACGAGCTTTCTTTTGGCACTGACACTTACTGCGGAAACTAGTTTGGTTGCGTAAATAACTGATCCTTTATGCTCGCTATTTTTTTACTATATATTGAAATATTTATTTTCAGACTTATCGAAGAGTCGGGATGGCTTTGGCAGCTGAGACAGCTGTTCCAATTGTCCGGTGCAGTCATTGATCTGCTGGACCTGCAAGGATCTTCGGTGCTGTTGTCGCTTGAAGATGGATGGGATGCCACCGCGCAGGTGAGGTGACAATGTGGTTTCTTAATATGGATGAAGAAAAAGAAATGGCAATGGATTTTTATATCTAAATTAGGTCTTTAACATCTAAGGCACATATATTTGTGGATGTTTACTAGCAATACCTCTCACTAACGATGAATGAAAACATTGCATACTGAAAACGTTTGAAGTTCCCATCCCCCATTGGACTTACGTTGTGGTTATAAATCCTATGTTCAAAGGAGACCGTGCCCTGCAGTGGGTCGTATAATGAATTGTTGATGATAGCTGTAGTTACCGTTGTGTTTGGTTTAAAATTTCAGATCTCATCACTGGCACAAATTTGCTTAGAACCGTATTATCGCACACTGGAAGGATTCCGTATAATCGTGGAAAAGGAATGGCTGGCTTTGGGCCACAAGTTCCAGCAACGGTCCAACATTGGGCCCACGCCGCAGCAGGGTTTCACGCCTACATTTCTTATGTTCTTGGACGCCGTGCATCAGGTATGAGTTATGAACCTTCAATATAATCTTTTTTGATGATTTTGGTTCATTATAATGCGCAGCGGGGGTGCCTAGTAACCGTTCTTGGAAACGTCGGTACTTGACACCCATCGGCCAAAACTCCTCCTTCATGAAAGTTAACAGACGTTCAATTGGTACTTTTCACTTTGAATATTAGTTTCTAGTAGAGCTCCTTGTGAAAGAGTTCGTCCAGGGAAGTAGAGTCACTTTATCCATTTCTGTCGCCAAGCAGTAATGTGAGCATTACTGCCTTCCGGTTTTGAAGGGCAAGGGTGCTGGTGAAATTACAGGCACATGGGACTTGTCAACTCACGTCTCAGTGGTAGTGCCCCTCAGATCTTTGTTATTTAAAGCTGAGTGGCACTGCAACTGTTGCGGACAGGCGTGTCGTTTACCATCAGGCGCCAGACTTGTTCCTCCCGTCACACTAGGTATCATAAAAAAACATTAAATTCAAGTTTTGTCGGGATCCCAACCGTTCGATCCTCATGATAACATTGGCTTTCACTCGTATATATTCGATTATTTTATTTACCTACTGTTCCCTGTTCCAGCTGCAGAAGCAATTCCCCCTGGCCTTCGAGTTCAACGAGTACTACCTGCGGTTCGTAGCGTACCATACGGTGTCCTGCCGCTTCCGCACGTTCCTGTTGGACAGCGAGGCGCAGCGTGCTGACCTGGGCATGACTGCCGCTGATGATAAACGCCAGGATACCTCGCGCATGGTTTGTGTTGCGTACAACTTTCTTTTAACTATAATAACACTTGCGAAATTATAATAAAAAAACTTACTTTAGACATTCTTCGAGAAGTTGTAATGAATGAGACTGGCTTAGATTCGAAAAAATAGTTTAATTTTCAGTGCTATGTGACTTAATTCGAGCAGTACTAGATTTTGAATCAAATACTGTATGCGGAATATGATCCATTAATGAGGTCGTGAAACTTCTTAGGCGGCCTTTGTGCCGTTATTTTTTCTGAGATCTTACGAAGTTTGGTAGTTCGAAAGGTGAGATTCACGTAACCCTGTAGCAATAATAAAAGTGATCCACACGCAAAATAGGCGCCTTGTCGTCGAGTTGCGGACACCAGCCCGTTACACCAAGTACTAAGTACCAATAAAAGTGATTTGCGGTTCAGGGTGTAGAGACTGGTGCGGGGTCAGAAGAAGAGTGCGGTGGTGGGGGGTACGGAGGCTCCGGTGGAAGGGCCCCCGCCTGCGGACTCAGCCTCTTCGACTACATCGACAGGCATCATCAGAAGGCGCCCATCTTTTACAACTTCCTTTACACGCCTGATCTTGATAATCCCGTAAGTAAATTATGTTTTTAAGTTCATTATAATTATTGCTCCAGATAGATTTACGACCTCAAGACCAATTTGGGAAAGTAACTTCCTTAAATTGGTTCCGGTCTGGGTATTCTGGGAAGTGAATTCCGTTACTGTACCAGATCGTTATACAACGAGTACCAGATCTTTGTATAGAGAATCCCTTATTTGGAGTCCAGACAATTAGAGTAGTTGTCTTTAACATTATTAGATAAACAATTTTAGTGTATAAAGATCTTTTCAACTCTAACGATTAGCTTTTAAAAGAGTTAAAAGCTAGTAGTCGACTGAACTTCTCATAATTTCTGGGAATGTCCGTGATTTCTGAATATTTTTGTGTACTATATAAGACCGCACTATCTGTAGTTGCAAAGTTCTTGGAATGAGTTGATTGGAACTAGAAATTCGCATTAGTGCATGAATTAGATTCTTTAAGAAGTTGTTGTCATTCAAGACTTTTGAAAAAAGAAATTCATATTTAACCTCTGTTGGTCAGCGGTTAAAAGGGATCACTTCCGTTTATACCGGGTTGACTGACCAGTGAACATGGAGCGTGTAACCGTTCCGAAATGCGTATATTTATTGCATTTCTACATGGTTTCCTTATATTTAGAATACATTTAAATTGTCCCTTAGACATGTAGCACCCCGATGACGCGTCGCAATATATGAGAGAGCACATACGAATAGTTAATTAATATACATTTCATGCTTACGTCAAATAGTAATAATTAATCTCATACCATAATAATAATTAATCATACCGTGATAAGTAACCTGTAATTAGTGATAATCATTTAGCGAATTACCCCGAAAACAATAAAATATACCAACGTACTTTTTAGTCTGTGTGTCCGATCGCCTTAGACATCCAGATAGTTTATATAATTTCTAGGGTCGGCGGATTAAAGCACATCAGTCAAAAACCAACAGCCTTCATTTAAATTAATACCTACTAAGGGTCAAATAAGTCAAATTTATTTATTCCTTCATACATTTGTAACGTAAATTCTGATGGGGTCTTTTTCAAATATTGCTAAATTAAATGGAAAATAAATCTGCCTTCCACTAACAGCTACGCACAGCTTTATCATGTTATTGAACGTAGCTAACAATTAATTTAACAAATACAATACAATAACATTATGGTTACCTATCAGTAGTCCGAAATGACGTTTTCCAGAAATTACGTTTGGTCGAAATGTCATAACCTCGAAAGTAATTTTGAGAGGAAAATGTATTTTTCTTTTAAACCTAACTTAACCTAATCTAACCGAACCTGATGGTGTCTTTGCGATAAACATTCAACATATCCTGAAAGAACAACTGTTTCGTTATAATTCGGTTTTCGGTGTAATGAAAATTCAAACAACAATAATTCGGTTTTCGGATAACTTTGAAAATATATGTCTAAACTCCTATCCTGTGTGTTAATATCATTAGAGACTCGACACATCCGGAATAAAGGATAATTGTAGGTAACGTTATTAGTACAATATAGCACATGAAAATATTCTTTGTGTACGTTTACTTCCAACCCTGAAAGAGAAGTGCCTCAACAATTCGCACGTGTCCCATTTTGCCCTACTCCTTACTTATGTGCTTTACTTATGCGCTTTTGTCCGACGACCTTAGATTTAGCAATTCTATTTATTTATTAAACCTACTAGGTCCTCCGACCAGTCTCGTCAGTATGCAGTCTCGAAGTATGGGAGTACTACTGCAGCGAGGAATTGTCGCACGGCGCGCCGTACGACTTGGAAGCGTTGCCGCCGACAGAGGCCGACTTGCGTCCGACGCCACGACGACTCGTTACTGCTGGGTATGTATTACTTCACATTTAATCTGACTCTACGCACCTAATTGTATAGATTATTATGTTCAATGTTGTGATGTAAATGATATCACAACACATCGTCTGATAAGCTAGGTCTATTAATTTCGCAAGAATTGTTATATTTTTGACGGGTTGTTACGTTGTTGTGACGTGGGCATACGGGACGAACAAGACTGGTGCGTTTGGTGGTAGCAACACACCTGTCCATAGCAGTTGCAGTGCTATTCCGCCTGTCACCCTGAAATATAATTACACTGGCATCCTTAAGGTGAAACCGCAAGCAACACAGCAGCGGGGAGACGCTGCGTGTTAGCGAAAAGGTGCGGCAAGAAAAATATTATTTCCACTGTTTTTTATGTGGTGCGGTGCGACAGGGTTGCCTCCTGGTGAATATTTCATCGCACTGCGCTGCACTGCGCTGCGCCGCTGCTGTGTCGCCCTAGTGCGGTTTCACTTTTACAGCTTGGCGACGGAAATAGGAAATAATAAATTAAAACTCCTTCACAAGGAACTCTACTGCTACAAATTGTGCAAGTCGTAAAGTAAGTAATAATAAGTAAAGGCAGCAGGCAGAAGTAGGTATAGAATTTTCAAAGTAAGTTAAGAATGAAACAAGCTCTTCAATTCCTCCAGAAGCGCAAACAAGCAATCTAAAGCCTTTATTCGATGTTAAACGGTTTCTGTTACGTTTCGCAGTTATGACAGTATAGCGAGATGTATGCCCGACTCGTTCAGCGGTTTACTAGAGCGGATTCGGCAGCTGGAGCTAGAGCTGGGTCATCTACCGCAGAAGTGGCGCGTGCGCTGGGAACAGCTAGAGCTACCTAACACGCTGGAGTTACAGGTGAGAACTGACTGGCGGCTTCATGTGCTAAAAGTTCCTGCAGAAACGTGCTGTTAGGGAAATTTACATTTGGGCCTCAGAGAATGTTTGAGAGATGAGTTTACAGAAATTAATATTCTTACATTAGTGTTACAGTACTTTATGAAAGTGTCATTTATGTTAAGACTAATCTCAGTACAGAGTACTAAAAAAACCGACCTCAAAAGTTCGTGGAATTACATCTATTTCCCAAGTGCGCGAAACCGGATTCACCCGTAGTTTGTCACCATGAAAGGTGGAATATTTTCTTCAAATTTATATGAGACCAATACTGAGGTACCCTCTTTCCAACAAAAAAGATTCAAAATTGGTTAACAAATTAGTTATCGTGTAACATAAATGCAAAAAAATACAATCGAATTGAGAACTTACTCTTTTTTTTTGAAAATTCTTTACTATTTTATGAAAAATAGTGACAGACAAAATTAATACATGGAATAAAAATAAACTGGCTGCTCTTGACAATCGTCTTCACAAAGTGACAAACTCATTTAAAGGGCCTTGTATACGCTTCTGTAGTAAGGTTCCGGTTGAATTGTTGATTCACGAGATTTAAAATTATAGTGAAACCAAAACTAAAGGTTTACTTTACAGTTACTACGTACTTGGTTGACATAAAATCTGTGGTAGTGACCTACTACGCTCTTGGAGGTTGTCTCGATCTATAATGTTTGAAATAAATATTACAGATGATAAATATGTACAAATGTTTATTTACAAGCCTAGAATTTCTAGCTCATTCTTCTCAGGGGAATCTACCTTATGAACGAGCAAGCCTTACGAATGAGCAGCAGAGGTAATTCAAGTGTGAGTTGCTTATCTATGAATAAAGATTATTGACTTATATATACTAAACTTGGTGTGCCATAGTTTCAGTCGATCTAATTGTACTCTAAGTAATTAATCTCACGGTGCTTGTCCTACCCAGAGAGTGTCGTCGATGTCGTCTGGCGTGGTGCGGCGCGCGACTCTGGCCAGCCACAAGCGCGGCACGCTGGAGGTGCTGGTGCGCGGGCGCCTGGCCGCCGCACCTTCAGCGGCGCCGGCGCACCGCTGGGCGCCCGCCGCCACGGCCGCGCCCGCGCGCTGCGACCACTGCGGGGACCTGCTCTGGGGGCCACTCAAGGTCAGACATCTCCTTGGACACTGAAGAAAAAGCAATGGAAGATCTTTAAGCCTCGATTGCTATCAGAACCGCTGTCGACTCACCGTATAAAATATTTAACACTATGAGATCTAGGTAGTGATTGGTAGTTCATAATTTAAAATGATATAACAAATTCTGTATTGCTAATATAATTAAAAATTTACCCAGTGGACATTTCGTAGACTGTTCAATACTTATTTTGTTTGATATTGGAATTTCATTCAATGAGCTGCCATCTAGCTGCAATAGCTGAAAGATGACGAACGATTAACGCCAATTTACGTTCTTTAAAAAAAAGTCGACCATGTTGCAGCAGTTTACTTGGTATATTACAGGTTTATTTGCGTTTTCTGCGTTTTTGCGTGTTCTGTTGGTACACGTGTCACGCCCACTGACTACTTATATTGTAGTTATTGCTCTGTGTTCTTGGACCACGATATTTATGCTGACGAAAGCGTCTAACCCGGACCGTGCTTGTGCACAGACGGGCGTGCGTTGCGTGGACTGCGGCGCGGCTTGCCACGAACGCTGCGCAGACGCCTACGCGTTGCCGTGCACCAAGTACAAGGCGCCGCCGCCCAACGACCGAGACAAGGACAATCGCCATAACAATAACAACAGTACGTACCCCATTTTGCTATATTTTACAGAAGTAACATAAAAATTTAATATTTTTAAATTACACTTTTTTTTAAACAAGTAAATATCTCGGGTAATGAATAGGGCAACTAATAAAATATTTTTTTTAATAATTATTAATATAAAGATTCATAGATTTCTCATAGATGGCGCTACGACAAAAAGTCGTTAAAAACCAAAAACAAAGATAAGCATGTAGAAAAATTTGTAAGGTCCGCTAGTTCGTTCCACGTTCCATTTGCTTAGTTGGCATAGCATCTAGCACGTTTTGCTGGAAGACGTTGGTTCGAATCCAGCCGTATCTAGGGAATTGTTTTCTTGGTGTCCGATCTTTGTATTAATAATTATTACAAACTTGTGGAGTTATTTTGCAAAAATAATTTAATACTAAGGTGGTCAATAATCGTGTCATTAAATAAAACTTTTCTTTAAGTTACATATTTTTGTGAGTGTAAGCTAAAGGAAAACATTCTGATAAAACTTGCTTTTCTCATACCTAAAGATTTGCTCGATTTTGTGACGATCGACATCGTATTTTTTGTGATCAGACAATATCGTGTAAAAGCGTAGGCACCTACCTAATAAATAAATATATAATGAATGTTTATTCATAGCCATCGACATAGTAGGGCGCAAACTTCCATAATAGTGCTTAATTTAACAGTGACTGATTGTTGACGGAAGAAAGAAGGTTTATAATCATTGGAAAAAATTACCTACCTACCCCCTACCCGCGGTGCACCAGGAGACCCGTGCCGAGCTCTGGGACGTACCATGGATTGATAATGAACAAAATTATGAATCAGTATTTTGTTCTGCAGGCGTTGGTACCCTGCAATCGTCGTCGCAGCAGTACTACGAGCAGTTCTCGTCCAATGTGGCGGAGAACCGCACGCACGAAGGCCACCTCTACAAGCGCGGCGCTCTGCTTAAGGGCTGGAAGCAACGGTACGTATTAAAAGATATAACAATGCATTTTTCCATAGCGTGGAAAAGGTTTTTCAGATTCGAACTTGACGATGCGATGGACCATACTTTTTGGTGATCCATACTTTTTCTTTCGATTTGTCGTACTTTATTTACGTAATACTCTGCCGGACACATAAATCGAGCCATCTTGCATTTTGATTTTTTAAGTGCTAGAATAAAAAAATATTATTATCATTAAAGAAAGAGCGGGAAAACCCGTTTTCGCAAATTCAAATTTTCAACAAAACCTTTTGAAAATGACCTTTAAGTATACCAGTTTCAAATTTGAATTAGTTATTCATCAATCAAACATTATTTAAGCTAAGGACATTTAATACTGACAATGCATCTTATTATGTTGAATATATGTATGTATTAAATAGTATAGTTGGATATGTATATATTTATGTCGTTAATATTATTATTGGACTTAAACTAAAGTGTATATGCGTATGTAGGATTAGCAATTAGTGTTAACATATGTTTTGTATATAGATTTTCATATGTGGAGGTTTTTAATAGGCTTATAAGTTTCCATTCAGTTTATAAATTAATATTAAAGAATGCTGTAAACCTTCCTAAGAATAAATAAATAAACAATAAATAAATAAATAAAATAAATAAATGCAAAGTGGAAGTATTTATAAATCCGTTGGTGTATTATATTCTTATTATTGTTGATATAAAATTAACAACGATAACGAATTTTGTTTATTAAAACTGATTTATTATATTTCAACTGTTTTCTTTCATCTACCATTTTCCTCGCTATTATGAGGTGAAAAGTTGTGTGTTTTCCTCGGCAGCAAAGTTGTTTTGCGTCTCGTGCCTTGAAACGCACCGCTTAGGCTTCTATTTTTCTATCTTAGCTCCCTTCGCTTGCTCAGGTTACAATACAAGCATTCGCGTCAAACAACAACTTTACACTAAACAACAGCCTTGCATAACAAATAACTATTGCTCTTGTATTATTCACAATGTATATCTTTCCGAGGTTCTCACGTGCCGTCATAACAACACTATTATTATAAATTTTATTTACTTTTAGATGCCGAAATCACAAACGTAAATGCTCGCTAGTTGTTTAATGATAAAATAATAATCCCAATAATGGGATGTTAATAATGTAAACAACTCGTCGTTACGCTAAAAAGAAACTAATACAAAAGTTATCTTTTCTGTCACGGTTTCCTGTCATCACCAGATTGGTCATATGCAGTCAAAAGTGTATCCTATTACCGTTCTTCGTGTTAGAAATCGATAAGGTTACTGGATGGAGAAGCATTTTTAAATTACTTAAAATGTTGTGAATAGTTATAGGTTAAGGATCCAATAAACCATGCGATGTGTACATAAGTCGGTAATATATTATTACTGTGTGTTTGTTAACATATTATATTACATTAAATATTTATCTATATGTCATTTGTTAATCGTTTTATAATTTGTATTGCAGATGGTTCGTGCTGGACTCGATCAAGCACCAGCTGCGCTACTACGACGCGATGGAGGACTCGCACTGTAAGGGGTTCATCGACCTGGCCGAGGTGATCACGGTGACACAGGCGCCGCCCGCGCCAGGTCCTCCCAAGAAGTGTGACGATAGATCCTTCTTTGATGTGAGTGCAAAGTTTAACTTTTGGCTATTTATTGCAATAGATCATTCTGTCTGGCACCACATTGATTACTTACTATCACAAATTAGGGTGATCAAGTCATCTCACTGTGCTGTGAATGAGATATAGATTACAAGAACAGGACAGAAGATCTGCGCATATACGAATAAGGTGTAATTAACAACAATTCGTTTATTAAACAGGTTTACTTATGGATGTCTTGGACTTAGAGGCGAAACTGCAGGTCCTGAATGCCGTTGTAAAGTTGCCTACTTGTCGGTATATCACAGAGAGAGTGTGATGGAATTGTACGATTAAATCCGCCGTCCCCTTTTCATCGTCGTTAGTTCAAAGACCATAGTTCCCTAGACCATAGTTCAAAGTGGTCCCTACCGCCCGCTAGTGGGCACTGAAGAGTCTCAGGGCGTAGGGGCATGGGAATCAAATTCAGGCAAGCGTTGGTGTTGTCCAGGGGATGCTACTGCATTTGAAAAATAACCTGAAATATCTATATAAACTACACCATACTAAACATATAATTTTTCCACGTCATTTTTTGTGTTAATTTAATATAAAAAAAATACGTGTTTTCAATTACTTTTTGTGGTGATAGGCGTTGAAATTTTTATCTTGCCTAATTGGGCGGTGAGCCAATTGTGTGGGAAGTGGGAATCTATGGACTAGACGTAGGCTGGGGTTCCGCTCCTATGTGGATATACCAAGGATTCGTACGAAGCGTTACACTTCCACATTTAAATGGCGAACAGCTATGGAGTGGAATTCCCTGCCTACAGACTTATTTCCAGAAAGTTATAACTTGGCCTTTTCAAGGCTAAAGTCAATAGGCATTATTTATCTGTGCTGGTTCCATCGTCGGTCTCGTCGTCACTTTCCATCAGTTGCGATGGAGGTCAAATACGCACTTATTTTTTTTTATAAAAAAATCCTTCGTTAACTCCTAATGAACTTGACACAGAATATATAGGTCGCTTTGCTTCATGAAATTCAATCAATATGTTTTTGTTTAACAGCTGCG
This sequence comes from Hyposmocoma kahamanoa, assembly GCF_003589595.1. Lineage (NCBI taxonomy): Eukaryota > Metazoa > Arthropoda > Insecta > Lepidoptera > Cosmopterigidae > Hyposmocoma > Hyposmocoma kahamanoa. The sequence goes on from NW_020653761.1 coordinate 240,733, forward strand.
CACGAGTCGCCGCACGTACAACTTCTGCGCCAGCGACGCGAACGCCGCGCAGGAATGGATTGAGAAGCTCCAAGCTTGCCTGCAGTAACGTAATTTAGCTTATACATGAAAGTACTCAACACGGTTCCTAAACTCGGTAAAAAGTAAAAAAATCATTTTTAACTTGTCACATATTTCTTGGACTGTTGATTCTTGGAACAGAAATGGTAATTTAATTATGTTGGTATATTATGACGCGTATATGTCTACTGTACTGTATCAAGCCATGTACATCCTACTGATGGGCACGGGTTTCCATTCAGTTACTTAAATCCTGGATGGCTCTATATCTTTTATAATTATATCATTAGATTATTATTTAGATACTTGCTCCCGTAGCTGACAATTTTTGTATGATTTCATACAAATGGAAATTATGGATTTTTTCCATCCGGCCAGTATGGCGGTTATCCCGTGCCCAGCAGAAGGACTTACATCTGTGATATAGGTGTAAGAAATTATCCGTTTAAGATATAAAAAAAACGTTGCACTTTGTTGCATGTACGTTATGTTGTTGAAAGAAATATTAAAATAATTGAATGAAATATTTGGAAAGAAATATTGCACTCAATATTTGTATGAATTTTGTTCAAGTTGTGTTGAACAAAAGAAGAAGGCGCCCTTACACTTGCGTTAGAAATACATCAACAGAATTGAAGTTTGTTTCAAAGAGAAAGCCAAAAATTGAGATTTTTTATACATTATGCCATATTGTACGACTACGTTCTTTCTAGTGTTTAAATATTTAAACAATACCAATAATTTTAATTGGTATCATTGTCTACGTTACGGGTAAAGTTAGAAATATGGGTAATTATATGACTCATAACAACATAACATTGTTTTTTTTTGTAACTGTTAGATCTTTATATTAATCATTATAACAAACTAATGGAGTAATTTCACAAAAAATAATTGAATATCATGGTGGCGAAATATTTTGACATTGAATAAATTTAATCACCCACTGCAAGCCACGAGTTCCTTCTAGTAGTTCATGTAATACTTCCACGGTTTTGCATGGATTCATTCTAGTAAAATGGTTTGAAACGATTTATTTTACCCAGATGGGTAGATTGCACCGCGTATTCGTATCTCGATGATGAGAGTATGTGTACTACAATAAACGAGTCTTTTTAAGTCGTTCGTTTGATCGTATTTTTTAAACACCTAGCGAACGCTTCAATCTTATTATGAATTGCGAGTGTGGCGACGGTTTGCGTCCGTACACAGCCCACGACGAGTATGCATTGCATTCTCTACCTACATCTGTGTGATGGTATTTATGTGTATATATACTTATCCATGAGTCTATATCCGTAATAAGTACATAAACATGACTTTAATGTATAGAATATATTATAATTCCGATCTCGGAGGGTCAGCATTAATGTATTGCAAATATTTACATTATAAGTTCAATTGGGTAATTTTGTTCTATGTTGTAAATATATTTGTTAAAAAGATTTAACCTTTACTCCCCTTTTCACTTCGCGTGAATATACTAAAAAAAGACTAAATCCAAGATTAAATCCATGTTGAGGGTGTTAAAGGTACATCGGCTCAATGTTATATCTTTATGGTGGCAGCGTTAAAAATTACAGTTATGTACATCTTCTACCCGCCAAATGTTAAATGTATATTTATAACATTACCCCACAGAACAAACTTATCCCATTTGACGTTACATTATATCTTAGAATAAATTAGTCTACGTCTAGATTAAATATTTGTTATGTTGGTAATTTGTAAATATTTTTATCTTTCAATTTATTATTGTTGTGTAAAGACGTTTGTTCCATTATAAGTATTGTCGCGTTTTTTTTATATGTAACTAGTGCATTATTTTTTTATATATTTATAATACAAATTGAACGCTGGCAATTTCATTTAGGCCATCGCGTTGTTGCGAGATTTTATGTGACGACTCCATAAATAAACGTTCTTATTGTTGATGTAACAAACTCCAGTCTCTAAGTACTCTTTGTTAAAGAAGTTTTTAAGGCGTTTGTATCTTCCCCCTCCTCTTCTCCTCTCTTAGCTTTTGAAGTACCGCTTCAATAATTTAGGAAAGAAATCGATAATGTCTCATACAGTGAACTACCGAAATGATCATTAAATTTGATGTTTCATATCTGTAAGTCAAAGCTATTCAATGTAACAAACTCCAGTCACGAGATGTTTGATGTGCATCTCCCACCTTCTCCTCCTCGAAAGTTTGGAACAAATGCTGCAGTCATTTAGAAAAAAATATATAGAGTATTATTATACTGCAAATTTAATATTTTATTAACTATAATAGCAAAGCAAAATTGAAGATAGTATGTTAATAAATGCAGCGTTTAATACATAGGACGTTACTGCAGTTTTGGCGTTAGTTAATGATACTTAGAGACTCAGCAAGCACACGGAATCGCATTAAGCAAGACAGAAAAGCTTCATACCCTTGCAATAAGAGCGAAAAACACGTTGAGCGTTTAGCTTTCGCTCGGAATTCGACGCACAGCGTCTTTATCGCTCTTACATAAAGTTTTTTGGCTCTAGCCAATTTTGGTTAATAAGTGAGATGACTCTTACAATGAAAATTATAACGGGCCCTTGTACCAAAGATACTTAATGAACATTTTGAGATTGCATTAATTGCAGTTATTACTTTTAAAAAAAATTGCTCTCATTAGATACAAAATAAAATTGAAACGAAATGTGGTATGTTCGACACGCTCTTGACAAGGTGTTCTACCATTTGTTACATCGTAGTACATCAAATATTTTGTTTTGCAGTAAACTACATGACAAAAACTTAATGAAAAGAATGTTTACTTTGAATATGCTTTGAATTCTGCACTTAGAGCAATGCTGCCGCGATATCGACATAGATCGTGATCCATCTGACAGTGTATCGACAACCTCTCAATTTGAACCGCATTTATCAGATTTTGACAGGTGTATCTCGATGTAATATATCATGTATGCAGTGAGCATCAAAATGATTTCAGCATTATATTATATAGCATACGACTATATTATGTATATTTTTAATAAAAATTAACCTTGCCGTAAGAAATGTAAGGCGCGTTTTTAATAATTTTCAAACAAAAATGAAACTTCCATTCATTGTGATAGATTGATTTTTGTCATATGAGCAGATGTTTTTAGTACGAGGGGCGGCTGAAAGTAATCTCTTTTGACCATTTCTAATTAAAAATAATACCGGCCAATTCGTTGTTTATTCTATTTTAAAAATTAGTGATACTTTTTTGTTTATTACTACTTCCGCCATTTTGTTCATTCCATGCAACATGGACAAAAGGGTGGAAGAAAAAAAAGCAAAACTTTTAAAAGGTAGCTACAACTTGTTTTAATAGACCAGCAAATAATGTAATAAGTGCATTTCCTGTTTTTACATTTTTCTACGTACATTTCAAATTGAAAAAAAAAGCCATTAAGTTTAAAAGTAGCCAGGTTGATTTCAGCAGCCACTCGTAAGTTTGAAGGAACAGACCATTTTGATGCTGACTGTCGTGGCATCTGTGTTATGAAAAACTTGTCGGTAAAGTAAATAAGATTTAAAGTTCCGCAATAACGCGACAGTCGTCTAACTTTTTGACTATTACACATATACCTTGTGATATCGATTCTGCCCTCTCACAACTGCTGTGTAAAGTATGCATAGATGTGCCTTTTTTCGTTACGAGGGCAGTATTATTTACATCCAATTAGGCTAATTTGACAATTTTAAACTAATTACAATCTTGTTTCTAGTTTTTCTTTAAAAGCAACATCTTGATTTTGCATGTGAAAGAGGATCCAGGATTTGGATACAAATGATAAAAAATCATAATTAGTCTATAGGATAACGACTAGAATTCCATGGCATCACATATAATAAAAGTTATATGTTTAAGTATGTAACTTCGTTATTATTTTGTTCTTCGTGTTATTTTATGTCTCATATACTTGTGTTAAAATTCACAAATCGAAAATATATTACTTTATTCGGGAATCTCTTAGGGTCGACGCAGATAGAGCGAAAGTCGCGAATTATCCGACAATTAACTTATCCGACAATTAACTTTCGGCTTACAATGCAAGAACAATATCACTCTCGCATAGCGTCCTTCTCCTAAAGTAACCAGCATGTTGGACATTTTTGGGAGCTACGTATTATTTTAGCACTTCAAGTCGTAAGCTATAGCCACTCGTTCTATCAGTGAGTTATATTCATATATAAAATAAACGTGTCTATTAATTTGTTGTGACAAAAATGTCAGTTACGCCAGTAAGCGAGTAACGGGACGATGTATGTTTGTAGTTTTCAACTGTATTTCAATGTCAGTAAAAACGATAAACTCTCGCCGATAAAACTCGTTCCGATTTAAGCTGTGTCTGCGGTGACCCTTATTTATATTGTTACATACTGATTTTTATTGTAAATATAGTTTACATATCAGTGCAGGGCGCGCATCGTAGCACGTATTGTTTGTAAATATAAATATTTATCGGTCGTGCGACGTATTTTGGTGACACTGAAAAAGAGATGACGTGCCGTGCTGTTTGGAACTAGGATATTATCATCGTTGTGTAAAGGAGATAGATATAGCTGAGAGAATGGACTATGAACTTTATGTGTGGAGAACAAATAGTTAATTGTGACGTGCTGTTTGAGAGCGTGCAATAACAAGACGACAATGCCAGCCACTGTCCAGAACAGTCAGGATCAAAATGGATATTAACGAGCAATTTTGCTGCCGCTTATTCCAGCGTGTCCATTTAAATAAAGTTTTGGGACTAGAACCGACAACTTTTCCTGGATGCAATCAGATCGAAGCCAAGCGCTGTAATTCTCTAGATTAAAAAATGGTAAGCTTATTCCAGGGTTGACAATAAAACGGCATATGCACGGCGGTCCGACTAAATCTAGTTTTTTTCGACTAGAACCGACTAAGTCACAACTTTTATTAGTGCAATTAGATTTAAGCTAGGTGCAGTGGTTATCGAAAATGTGGAATGGTCCCGCTCGATATACAAATTTCAAACGTCGTCGAACCTAGTAAATCTAGTTTTTTTTGGACTAGAACCAAGTAAATGACTACTTTTTACCTGACTAATCGAATTTCTACATTCGACCATGATCACGCTGGAATAAAGGACGCGTAATTTTGTACATGTAGCTATAAATGTCTGCACATCTAGCAATTATAATTTTTACGTCAATAAATTTAAACGTTGAACTAAAAACAAAAAGTTTACGACGTAATGTCGATTTTAGTCTAATAATTTTTTATTTTGCCGCCAGGGGGCGCTAACAGACGATTGATTGATTGATGATGATGATGATGATGATGATGATGATGATGATTACTTGCCCATGCACAAGGCACTTGTCCGCTCTTACCTTTGTCCAGTGTGACCAATTCACGTCGTAATAATTGTATGCTGTGAGGGCATTTAGCGCGCCCGCGCGGGTTTTGAATGTTGGTGTTGTTGCTCGATGTTCTCTGCGTCTCCGCTCTCGCTTGTGTTTTTCGTAAACAAACTTGTACGTGTCGATAGCTAAGATGGCATCAATATTTTGTGGATAATCCCTCGCATCTGTACATGCTGCATTTTTTTTAATACGATTAGCAACTTACTAGGTAGCCTAGCTGTTGTAATGGCTACTTCGTGTACTTGAGCTTTCGTATATTTTTTTTAAATTATTATTATTACATTTAGTGACAGAACGAGTAAGTCGTGTGCCTGATGGCAAACCACACACTTACTGGTAATATCTGACAGCCTTTAGTGATAGCTTTATTTTAATAGTCCTATTTCACAATGCAAACTTTAAACTTACTTTGTTTTTTTCTGTATATTTAAATTAGACACTTGTAGAAGCGTTGGCGTGACGCGACTGTGTCGCAGCAGCTGCACGTAATTTTTAGTTCACCAATTGATACTGCAATACTGGCACGCGCGTGTTACGACACTAGCGCTGCAACTGCGCTTCTAAATATTGTATGAAAATGTTGCACGCCACAGTGACGCCAGTGTAACGCTTCTATAAGCGTCTAATTTGAAGGTACCCTAAAGCGGGCGCGGGACTCGTCCTGCGCCTGTTCCGCACCACCGCGTGGTTTATTACCGTCCATATAAATACATGGAATTGCACCCGCCCTACTCCCGACACACACCCGACTCGCACCCGTTTTCTGTGTATTTCAAACTTTAAACTTGCCTATTGTGTCCAAAGTAATTTATCCACATTGAAAACGTAACAAAACCAAGAGTCGTCGACGAATTGTCTACAATAAGCGGAGACGCATAGTGAATGTAAACGCTGGATAGAGATTATTTCGTGCCAAATATGCACAGAGTGCACAACTCATTTGCTCAGGACAAAAGCGCATCGAGTCTAGCTTCCATGTGATATATTGTTGAGCAATAATTTGCCTTATCGCGTTTTTTTCTTTTTGAGTCTCATTTTATTTTTTGTGTGATATACCTATTCTAACTTGGGATTAAATTAATAGTAAGAGAAATATACATTAATAATATTCATTATTATTGCAACAATTGTTGTATGATTAACCTATGTGTGTAATGATGTAGGGAGATCTTTTATAGTGTGGGTCTTTAAAACACTCATTCATTCTCAGTCGAGTTCAACACTTGTAATGTATCGACATCGACAAGATGCTATAAAATAAAGGCATCCACGTACGAGTGTCATAGTGTTGTTTTACTTAGCTATGACCGTAATAGGAAACTAAAGATTGGGTTGCACCACAGACATATATCTAGATAGACGCCGCAAGTGTACGTACTTCGCGTGCCCAAAGTGAAATTCACTTGCCGCTGCTACACTTCAGAACGCGCTCGACCGTTATCGTAGACAAATAAACACCAGTCGAAAACGTGAAAAATGCTTAATTGTGCCATTATAAACTGCAAAAGCACCATAACCCACAGTTATGTGCAGTAAACGGGCAAGTGATTTTGTAATCAGAAGATGCATAATTTATTTTAAAAACAATTATTTTGATTTTGTATGAATTTCGAGGAAACAAATATTTGTAATACATTGCGGCTTTTACTTGGTGCGATATATTTGTGATTCTTTGTGAATATGCCACGAATATCGAACGAACGCACTTTTGCATAATGCATTCAGTTTCTGTGTTACGGCCGCTTGTACATTTTTTTTGGCCAAATTTAACATTTAGTGATGTATACGTTAGGCAACACTGTTCTCGATTCTGATCGATTTTGAAAACAAAGAGACGAAAATTATTATGACTTTAGCCATATTATAAAAATATTCTATAACTCTTTTGTTAGAACGTTTAGTAACGTTTCGTTTTTTTTTTTTCAGTTTTGTAGTATATATTATCAGTATCTGTAATTTTTGCAGCATGTTGCCTCGAATGTTCGAATATAGTGAGACAATAATTACATATTAATTATTATTATTACATAAAAATATATATAATGCAATTACTTAACAGTGCGCTGTCTTTACAAAAACCTGGAGTTGGTCATACATATGAGATCGTTGCTTTCGAGGACGAAGGTGGTCTAGTTTATCCCGCCTAAGATGCTATCCAAATATGCAGAATAGTACAGTTAGAAATCCGAGAAATAATAAACAAATACCAAAAATTTCACACGAGGCGATCATTAAATAAACCTATTCTAATTAATAAGATTTTACCAAATTTTGTCAGCAGTAACATTTTTATTTGTCTTGCCATTCATCAATTTGATCAATTACCAACAGAAAACCATTTAGTAAAATTAATTAAGACAGTCGCAAGTTCATATATTGGGTGCGTTTTCATTATTTCAGTTAATCGATAATCTTGTATTACAAAAAGACAGTTATATAATAAGCTTATATTATTTCAAGGACAATAATTTAACATTTGAAGTTGATTAAAAATGGAAGTTTAAATTTTTATGTAATCAACATTTTTTTAAAACAACTTTAATAAAGGACATAACTATATTGTTTTGGTATTTTTCTACTATATTAATATTTCACGACTACTTGTAATCAACGAATACTTGAATCGATTAATTGAATGGAATAGGTACGTGTATTTCGTTCAATCAATCGATTTAGCGCGGCAGGAGGTTCCCATCACTAAATAGTTCTTGTGACGCCATGGTGGATACATAGAATGTGCCACGCTCGGTTTTCATACAAATGGCTGTCCTTGCGGCGTCCATCTAGATATATGTCTGTGGGTTGCATACTTGCTTTTTCTTTTTGTTTGACATACATCAATGTAAAGAAACTGACCAATTAGTTTATTAATTTCTCGACGTTTCGAAAAACGCTCATTCACACAACTTCATAGTATATACTTTTCCTTTGGCTCTAGAGTTGGGTAATTTGCATGTTAGTTTTCTTGAAATATTCGAGTAGGTATATCACGTAATATTAAATTATATTTCAGGATACTAACACTCGAATATTAAGTAATACTTATTATAATATTCTGGAATATTTAAATAATAAAAATTGTTACCGAAATTAGATAGAGAAAACTAACCTGAAAATTACCCAGTTGAATGTAGGAATGGAAAAATGAGAAAATGCATGAAATGATGTGCTAGAAATGAGACGTTTATTATTTAATACCAAGTTAGAATACGATAGCTAAATAAAGAAATAAAATGGCTCTGTAGATATTAGCTTGGCTTAGATCTTAGTAAATGTGAAGTTCATTGCCGTTGTCAAATTGTTCTACAAAATTCGTATGTCGCCACATAGCTTACAATATTTTGTTTCTGCGGCTAGAAAACGTTTAAAGTGCACTACATACCATCAAATAAAGAGATTTATAAATTGACCAGAGTTTTTATTCTTTACCATGTACAAAAATTAAGTTTTTTTTTATAATATTGCGTGCTTTATTCCAGCGTCACCATAACCTGGTCGCTTCAATCGAATAGGCCTATTTAGACACCTGTCGTAGCAACGTAACTAGGGATGTGAACCAATAAATCGTTAACCAGATTGCCTATACACACAAGAAGTCGATACAAAATTTTATGAGTGTGATCGCTTAGATTATTTTAAAGTTTATTTGTTTTAAGGTCTAGATCAGGTATGGGCAACCTTTAACATGTTGAGGGCCAAACTTTAGTATGCAAATAGGTTCGCGGGCCGCGTTTAAAAGTTCTTAGTGCATTTTAAAGTAATTAGTGTCAATAGATGTCAGACATAAAATAATATCACAATATTATTCTAGTACTAGTACAATTCATTTAAAAAATGAAATTTAAAAAATGGTACAACATCATATCGGTAAATCGATAAATTTGCAATTGCTACAAACTACGAAAGTCAATCAATGAGACACTTGAGCTTGAATTTGGCAAACTAATCCATCGATATTTGGATTAATTCCACTGATACGAACAAGTAAAGAATTTTCCAAATTATCGTCAGTCAGTCTTGTACGATGTGTTGATTTATTAATTTTCATCCTCGAAAAGAACTGTTCGCATTTATAAGTACTGCCAAAAGCGCAAATCAATCTTCTTGCGAATTTTCTAAGCTGCGGAAAATTGTCTTCTAGGTATTTTTTGTAGAAATCGCACAACTCTACTTCTTTTTTTTTTATAATAAATTTTAATAATAAAATTTAGATTTTAGCAGTGAGTTTTCTTGAATTTCGATCAACTCCATTTGTAAGTGTATTAGAGCATTTTGTACATTACTTTTTGTTGGATTTGCAAATAAACTGAAACAGTCTTCCATGTTTTTGAAATCGCTAAATCTGTTCGAAAATTGTTCCGACAGTAACTTGAGTTCTTCAGCATATTGAGCATAAGCAATATTTTCATACGTAGAGAGCGTGTTGAAATGGTAACTATTACCAGATAGCATCTGTGACTCCCACAAGCGCAGTGTGACCTGAAATGCTTTCAAATGGCTGTACAAATCATTTACTAACTGTACTTGTTTTTGTAGTTTCAAATTTAAATCATTCAAATAGCCTGTTAGATCGACCAGAAATGCTAAGTCACATATCCATTTTGGGTCACTCAATTCAGATAGTGGTTTATCTTTTATTTTCATAAAGTCTGCTATCTCATTTCTAAGCTCGTAAAACCGTTTCAACATTTTTCCTTTGCTCAGCCATCTGACTTCACAATAATATGTTACGTCGTTATATTCAGCGGATATTTCATCCAAGAACCCCTTGGAACTGACGATGGTTAAGCCCTCGAGATCGAATAAAATATATATAAATAAAATTGATGGTTTTTACTACCACATACATAACATGCTGGAGTCGAATGGACTTAGAACACAAGTTCTGTTCGTGGATAATGCAATGAAGGACTATCAAATCATCTTTTTGCACATTTAATGCTGTTGCTTTTTCATTTAAAATTCCGATGAAACCTTTACGTAAGCCGACCATAGAAGGTGCATCATCAGTGCATACTCCCTTTAATTTTGACCATGGCAAGCCAAATCTTGTGAATACCTTTTGAACTTCATTAAAAATATCCTTCCCTGTAGTGGTTCCTTTTAGCGGCTGTAAAGCAAGCAATTCCTCAGTAACAGTGAACTCCTTATCAACACCTCGAATAAATATAGCCAGTTGAGCTGTGTCCGACAAATCCGTGCTCTCGTCTAATGCTATGGAAAATGATTCAAAACCAGCCATACGGTCAGTCAATGTTGTTTTTATATCATTAGCCATCATTTCTATACGTCGAACAACAACGGTTCGTCTTGACAAACTAATTTTTTCAAATTCATTTTTCTTTTCAGGATACAAAACACTGCAAACTTCTAACATACACTCCTTAATAAATTCTCCTTCGGCAAATGGTTTTAATACCTTTGCCAATTTTGACCTAACTATAAAACTAGCTTTCACAACATTATCAAGTTGTGTTCTTTGTTTATGAAACATTTGTTGCTGTTTCTCCAAATTTGCTGTAAGCTTCTGGATTTTGTCTGTTCTTAATTGTCCTGTCAGTGAGTGTAGCGCAGTATGCTTAGTTAAGTAATGCCTCTTTATATTGAATTCTTTCATTACTGAAATGGATTCATTACACAGCAAACAAATAGGCTTACCATTGTGCAAAATAAAAAATAATTCTTTAGTCCATTCTTCTTGAAACTGGTGTCCCTCTGTATCTACTTTTCGTTTTTTTCCATCAGACATCATTTTTGTTAACTTTTCGTTCTTTAAACTTAATAACAATACAAACTATAGTTAGTACACAACCACTCAAGATGCACACAAAGTTCACGGCTCAAACAGTTCGCTAGAATATCGCTTGTCGAAGTTATCACCTCGGTAGCTCGAATAGAACTGCACAAATGTTCGGGCCATACACCCGCTTATATAGACAAAATGAAGGAATATTCTGGAATAAACTACTTTTAGAATAATTGAGAAGCAATAAGTCTTTGATGTTTGCCGCCCGTGAGGCGTCGGGCGGCAAACATCAAAGACTGATCGAGTAAGCCGAGTGGCGGCGATTATCAAAGAGTGAGGCGGCAAACATCAAAGGATTAGATGTTTGGGGCTTCACTGTCGCTGTGAGTGTAAGTACCTAGTTTAATATTTTTTCATTGTTTTTTTTTTCAAAATGTCTTGCGGGCCGGATGCGGCCCGCGGGCCGCATGTTGCTCATATGTGGTCTAGATCATACGTTTCTAAACTTGCGCCCACTTACGCAAGATAAAAAAATTTCAGTGCCCACCACCACAAAAAATAATTGAAAACATGTATTTTTTAACACATGCATATTGATTAGAAAATTTTAAAATAAAAATGTTCACTCGGAAATTTTTTTTTTTCAAAATTTTAAAATTAAAAAAGAAAAACAAAAAGTAAAGAGAACGGACACTCTCCGCCCCTCCCTAGCTTTAGATACCGCACCACGCCCCGCACATTGCCGGTCACTTTGACTGAACGATAACAAGGCTGCCGGCGAGCCGTTTTCACGCGAAGACGGCTTTGATATTTGAATATAGTTTTCATTTATTCATTACGAAACTTGTAAGTTAATATATAACATCATTTGACGTTACTATTTATAATGGTCGTGAATAGTGCTGTGTACGGCTGTTTATCATCATTTTCCGAAAGATGAAACGAAGTAGGTAAGTAAAAAAACTTATGTCTCAGACTCATTCAGTTATTGTTTACTTCATTTATTTACTGCAGAGTAATATATGTATGTATGAAAAATACACATTTATTATATCAATATAATGAGGCGCCTTGACTTCATGAGCTAGCTAGTAGACTAGGGTTCTCGAATTTTCAATTCATATTGCCGATAAATATTACGTAAGTAGCGATTATACCTAATTATTAACTAAGTAATAATGATCAACTTGGACACGCAATTTCAAATACCTTGGTTACCTTATTTTAAAGTATGTACATGTCCAAAATATAACATTTTAAGTGCTTTTAATATATTTTTTAAATAAATCTTCAATATTACTCTAGTTAGTGAGATAATGAAAAATATGATATTGTATCGATATAAATACATAATAGACATGTGTAATTATTAGGATTCTGGATTCTATTAATAGAATCATAGATAATAGATTCGCGTTAGCATTCTCGCTATGTTGCCGCTCTGATCACGTAACGGAATAGTACAAGAAAATGATGGGTAACCCTGCCACTTCACGCACACATATGCGCATGCGCAGATAGCGCCTTGCTGTATGTAGTAGTAGTAGGTAAATGATTTTCGATCGTTGTATGGAGTGTCCGGGGTGTGGTATAACCACGCGTGCTAATGGTATACATTTGCAAATACCTCGGACGAATTATGGAAAGAAAAACATAATGTACGAAGGAGCTCAAATATACAACAAATTATCAGAAGTTATTAAGGAAATACAATCATTTCAATTATTCAAAAAGATATTAAAATTCCATATCGTGAGGAATTTCTCGCAGTTTCGACGTGTTTATTTGTATGAATTGGTATTGCTATTGAAGTTTCACCATGGCAATTGATGTACAATACTTGATTAGGGCCTTGTTTTTGTTTTTTCTTAGAACACGAGCACGTACTTAGAGCACGTTCTCTCTGTAGGAATTGTATGATACCTTATATTTCTCGCTAAGTGAATTTGTATTCTTTTGAGAAATAAATATCTTAAACCACAAGGAAAAAAAAAATATAGTTTAGTTTATAGATAATTCGGGTTTTTTTAATGCGGTAGCATTCTCTGGACAGCATCATCGCCCCACGGCGCAATAGCAGCCCGGGCGGCGTGATTAACTGAAATCATACATTATTAGACAATAGCGGCAACGCTCTCCGAAACCGGTGCGGTACGTGTATAAAAGTGTGTAAACAAATGCAATGGCGACTACAAGTTGTTACGGCGCCGTGTGTAATCAGCCTAAGACGGAATTTTTATCAAAGCCTGTCATGTAGGCGTAAATTGTCTAAATAGATGATGAATAGAAATAAAACACAGGAAAATCATATGTAACAATTTTTATTTTACCAATATTAATAATATATTAACATATGTGGTCCAAAACCACCCTCTCTCTGACAATAATATAATACAAAGGATTTTCACAAGAGGTCTGAACCCATAACAATAAAACAATAGCGCTACAACTACAGCTAAGTGCGAGTCAAGTGTTTAAAACGAGTCTCGACTAAATGACTCCCGCGAACTGAACGAGGTAAAAAAAAGAGAAGAAAGGTACTAAAACATCGCGATATATTAAACATTATTTACCATTTATTTTAAATCTAAACGAGGGGGCGCAAAGTGCATTATTCCGGGGCCTATTCCTTAAGCCAACACGTAGCAACGGTACAGAGTAAAAAAAATGGCTAGTTTTTCTGTTCTGTACGGTTATACCGCTAACTTTCCATTCTTCATTAACAGATTAAAATTATTGTCGTAACTCGGTAAGATGCAGAAGTGTACACACTTATGGCTAGTCTACACCTATTAAATGACGAAATAATTACCTAAGTTTTAACTTAATTTATACGTGTAAACAATCACTTTACATCTGTTAAGTAATCATACATTAATTACCTAGGCACTTAGGTGGAAACTAGCCATTACTCAGCGTTCAAAAACGGCCTCCAATAATCGTAAAATACTAACAACCTGTTATGACTATATTGCTAACATCATAAGCAGCAACTTACGTTGAATGACTTAATATTTCATCATATTTTACTGTCATGCAAAAATAAAAAATATTTAAATAGGTCGTTCTAAACGGTAATAAATCGGTGCAAAACGCAGAAGCGAGCGTGAAGGATGCTTGCACATTTGAACTTATTATTTTACTACCATATACAGACCTAAAAATGTCAGATAGCACAGTAAAAACTTTGTGTTTCGGTAAATTTATAGTTTTTTAAAAAGGCATGAAACAAAAGTTGTTGTTTACTATGTTAGTAATATAGTCCTGCGAGTTTGGTGAAATTTTACGAATAACCTGTATATACACTTTTGTATATTTAACACTTTGCACATTCATATATTATATGAAAATAACTTATTTACTAACTAAACGGAAAAATATGTTGCTCTGTAAAATTGTTTAATGCAAATTACAACATTTAGCTAAGAAAGTGACAATAAGTGAAGTAGACAGGGATTTTTAAATAACCTTAACACGGTATTCTTATCATTGTAACAACTTTTGTTCAACAAATTGACATTATAACACGAGAATTTTAAAAAATTGCGTATAAAGTTATCCACGTGTCATGTAAAACTGCCTTAGAACTCAGGACATTTACATAAGTATCTTTTTGTATGATTTCCAAAAGCGTAAAAGTATTATTTTAATGGAAAGTTCGGGACACGCTAGGTCACAATCGCATTGATGTTAAGATACTATAACAACGCACACACTTATAGCCCCGCACTAGGGAAACCCTGTATCGCAGGTGCCATGGACACACACTTAGATAACCACAAATTACTCCTTAACTCATGAAAGAATTAAATGCAGGCCATACAAATATTTCTCCCGGCCTGGGAATCAAACCCGGGACTTCTGCGTGGCAGTCCAGCATGCATGTAGCCGTACGGCCACTGAGGCAGTGTGTGTGCGTTATTATTACTATGGACTAATAGTACTTATTCACTCTAGCCCCTAAATTGTTGTTCTCCGCAAACATAGATATCGTTTATGTATTCTATTTCTTTGCCGTATGCATTAGGAAAGAAGAAGCAAACACTTAATGAAGCAAACGACATTAGGTTGGACTGTTCCGAACAGTTCAGACGGCCGAATAAGGAACGGTAAGAGTGAAACCAAAATGTATTCATTTCCAATTATAATAATACCGTGTATTAGGGGTAACCCCCTTTAATATCAATTTGGAGAGAGATAATTTGACTATATCATATAATGCATCCTCAGTGAAGTAGTGATAGTATTTTACTTAGAATTATTCATGATACAATTTTCTAGCACCGCTTAGAGAAGTCTTTAAGGACAAACTAAAAAAAAAAAAATTTAGGCCGAATGTACAGTGAATGTATCGACTTGGCGCCCCGCCCCTTTATGTATTACTTGCACTTCACAATACCTCATCATTATATACAATGGGAAATAAATACGCTATATGCACGATAAGAATACATAATCGTGTATGTACATGACCATGCCCACCGGAGTATTAGTGACCATTAATATATCACAAAATTCCTATTGCCACCTAAAGATTTGGTATGCCTGTTAAATCGGCGTACACTTTTTGGCTTAGCTAGGCGCGATCCTCTTGTTGACACAAGTGTAACGCTCTGCGCATTAAATCCACTCGTTTCCGCTTCTATACCACCAATCATAAATCGAGAATACTCTTCATTCCATGTAATAATGTGAAATGGTATAACGGAAACAAGCTGCAAAACCTCGTACTAAATACAAAATAATATTTTTGGTTTCGACGTTGTACAAAACTTCAATGTCCAAAAATATGCGTAAATACATCCAGTATATATCTTACTTAAAACTCGCGGGACAAAATATCGCACAACACATCGGAATATAAATCTAGAAACGTACAAAAATTTTGGGTCCAAAAATTCATATGCAAAAATGTTCGCTGCAAGGTTTTTAAATGTGTCGAAAAGTTTGAATAAGTTGAGATACGAATTCACGATGTAGATTTCGATGGCGGCTCTTCCCTAGTTGACGCGAGCACGTGTGATGTGACGCTCTGTCAGCACTGTATGAAAGTACATATATTGAAACTTAATGTCATGGATGTGACATTGCCGTTGGGGCTATCTCAAAGTTCATATAATGATACACGACGTCATGGAAATTTGGTGTGACATTACCAAGGCTGTCTTAAAGTTCATATATTGGTATGTGACGGCTATTTCAAAGTTAAAAACAAAAGGTTAACGTTATGGAATCTTCTGCCGATAGTGACTGTACAGTCCCACATCTTTCTAGATAAGTTTTGTTTATAGTGCCCCTCCCTGTCAACCTCTTGGTTATGCGGGAAGGGCACTATGACCTGTGCAAGCGAACTTGCACAGGGACCATCTGAGTCAGGTCCTAATCCCGGATCAGCACGTTTGCACGCACTTCATCCAGTTCTCTGTAAGGCTAGTGCCTTAGGTAAGTCGCCCCGGGGGCACGTACAGTATCCTCCCTATTTTCCAGATAGGTACCGGAGCTGTAGGCACGCTCACTTCCTGTCGCGCTCCGCATGACTAACGGTTGCCACCACTGAGCCGCCGACTCTAAGCCGACTACCAAATTAGTGATAGTGACTGTACGACTGAAACAGGATAATATCGTTACAAAAAACCCGAATTTCGTAGAATATTTTCAGCAATACGTATTGATATAACATTGCATATGGGCCAGCGTGGATACAGCCTAAATACTACTCTGGAGGGGAGAACCGCACACAGCGGTGATGTGATATTGCACTGTTAGATTTATACGATGGTAATGTCAACTTGAAAAACACTATATGCTTATTCTAATTCCCTTGATAATATCAGAAACTAATAGAGGCTTAAGACGCCACACGTAACCGCATCAACGAACAACGAACCTGTGAGACGATCAAATGAAATATTAAAGCTTGCCGACACGAGAATTACCTAATTTTGTTATTGACAATTACCTACGTAATATTAATGTACTTAATACATCACCTGTTATAATGACTACTTCGCGACTTTATTAACTAATTGAATGGGAAAACGTCGCCTTGAACATCATTTACAAATACCACACATACACGTGTCGAAATTATACTAGCAACCGCTTAACCTGCTATGTCTATTATTAAAATAAATTTTTGTTCGGTTTCTTTTTTTCAAAATTCACACAAAAATAATTTTTAAGTCTATAAATTTTCGTGCAAAATTTTGAAGTCAATAAATTTTCGTGCGCATATTTGGAAAGAAATATTTGCAAATTGTATTAATATTGTCACATACTTATTTAACATTTACGAACAATGTTATTGTACACTCTCAACTACACGAAAAAATGTACAAACTGTCATTTTGTAATATTGAAAATTGAAGGGGTAAGTGGACAAAGGTGTTATCTGACAAAACTGAAAA
>NW_020653761.1:258362-334207 GCF_003589595.1 Hyposmocoma kahamanoa
TTGAATTTTTTGTTAGTTAACACGTTTGTCCACTTACCCCTTCAATTAGGACGCTATGCAAACGGCGTAACGTACAAATGAAAACAAAAAATATATTATTTTATTATAGTACTGTGTGGTACGTACAATAACAGTGGACGTTTATAATGGGGTATATTTTCGTTATAAATTAAACAAAAATCCCTAGCAAACTTTTTGTTTTAATCTGTACATTTATAACATTGAAAATAAAATGTTTCAACACCTGTATATTGGCTTAGAAATAATTACCATTAATCTGACGTTATTATTACTCAATTTCTTTATACATGTTTACACTAGACAGATATTTCCACAAATCGAAAACCAATTACGTAATTGGCTATCGACACCAAATGACGCGGTTTCCATAGTAAAGGCCAGACTACACGGTTGAATTTCACTGCGGGTAAACTTGCTCAAGCAAAGTATATACATAACTGTATAAGTTTCATCGGTATACTGAGTAAACAGCTTGTAACTTCAGATGGAATCCGCGCATGGTGAGTGGTATTTATACTCTATTTGGTGTCATAGGTGCCCGCCATATTTAAATCTTGGAAAGATACTGGGAGGTAAAACTAGGAGCAAATATAGTAGTAAATCAGACTAAATTGCATTGTTTTTGGGAGATTTTAGCATTTTTATTTCATTGAATACCATGACATTTTTACTACAGTGATATTCATATATTTTTCCTTTTGTGAAAATACTTCACTAGTTTGGTGTTCTTATTGATACATAGATCGAACAAGAGGAAAAATTCCTTCAAAATGAATCCAGCCGGATCAATATTACAAAATAAACGGATAAATGAAAAATAGAGCAATTCATAAAGCGACATCTCTTGTCAGCCGCTGGTAGCTGTTCATAGACTTCTCATAGATGGCGGCAAAAAAGCTGTTTACCCAATAACAAAGATCGGCAACAAGCACATAGAGCAATTCGAGCGGTCTGTAGATTCATTCTATAGCTCAGTTAGGAGAGTGGTTAACCCCGGTCTGCCAAACAGGCGCTGATCCAGCCGGATAGAAGGAATGTGTTCGACCTTTGTGTCAATAATAAGATTTTAGAGCAGTTACTTTTGCGATTGACAGGCGGTTGCATAGATGCAAACGCGCGATTGCATCGACGCAGTCGCTTAAGTTGAATTATTAAAACAATGCATCGCGTTTGCATCGCGATTGTGTCCCTGCTTAAGTCGCGCGTGTGCGTAAAGTTACATGATTAGCCACCACATCGCTACTGCACCGCGACTCAATCGTTGCAGATGGGCTGGTAAAAGTCACCGTATGTAACCGCACTTAAACCCTCAGAAAGCGGGCGTGAGTCGAGCGCGGGTCGGGTCGGGTATACTACCGTGTAAAATACACGGAATTAGATCGGCCGCGCTACCGACCCACACCCGCTGTTTGTTTCACACTTTAGGAAGATGGCGGGCCGTGATTGGTCGAATCCTACAATTATCAAGTTGCAGTGTTATCATTATTACACGATGGAATCCTTTACATAGTGTTATTTTTATGGTCGATAGAGCGTCTTTCAATGTACGACTATTTACATGGCTCAGATAGAGACGAATTCACGCAGAGTTCTCTTCAGTCGCCCAAGTATAGCGCTTGAAATGTATTTTAGCCTGCCACAATCGAGCGTAAATACGCTAGCGAGATTACGCCACATATTTTCGATTAGTTTTGTCCTTGGATTCGTTAACTAATTTGGAGTACAATAACGCACTTTGACAGACTTGTATAAACTAAAAATTATCGAAACTGAAATTCAAAGTTATGTCATCATACACAAATACGTGCAAATTTTATGTGAAATTTTGTCAGTTTGTATACATGTTATTATGGTCCACTATGGCATGGTAAAAAATGTATTAAAAATTGTGCACAACAAGATTCTTTTTAAATTTTTATGCCCAAGTCGCACGCAGTGCTCTTACGATGCAGTTTATAAAATTTCAAAGTAACAATTGAATTTTTTCCCTAAATAAGATTCAAACAAGCACTTTACTTTGAAAATCAAATGCCTATGTATAAAAAGGTATCTACATGATTACAACGCGTTGGCGATGAACCTTGGCCAAGCTATTATAACATTTCTCCAAGTTAAAAAAATCGTACATAACCCACATTGAAAAGGACTCGACGCAAATATTTAAAGATTGACAAGTTACTAATTGCCCTTTATAAGGTGGCGCTAGTGTCGGCTAATGACACCAAAGTTAGTAGTGTCAATAGAAGAAATTAGTTCTTTGAAAATCCACAGTATGGCGTGGGTATAATTTAACTTGTCAGCCTTTAGATGTATGGTATGTATACGGATTTGTAGGGGCTAGTGACCCACGGGTTCGACGTAGTTCGCGGGGTAGAGGCCGACGCGGCCATCCTTGCGGCCTTTACACCACCCTTGCTCGTCCTCGTCTTCTAGTTTTTCGAATAAGTCACCTGGAATTGAATGAGTAAGAAAATAAATATCAACCAGCCAATCACTATTACCATGTATTAGAGGAAGATATTCAACTAGTGTACTTAAAATGGCGATTGGTGGATGTTTGAAGAAAAGGCCCAAGATGAAAAATAAATTAGACAAGTCGATGGGAGCCTTGTTATATGGATCCTTCGCCATTGGTATCTACTATATACAGGATGATTTGTAAAATACTAACAACCTTGAAGAGCTATATAGTACTAACATCATAAACAACAACTTTATTTTCATCATCTCACATCAGTGATACTATACCAATGTGTGAAATAATTATAACTTTTTTATATTTATAAAAGTTTAGAATTATAAAAGTTTGTGTAATTATATCTTACCTAAGTTTTATAGAAATCGGTTAACGGAAAATGGGTTAAATTCAGTAAACTTCTTCATTGAGGTACCTCCTTTCTAACAAAAAAAGAATTATCGAAATCGGTTCATAAACGTTGGGGTAATTGCATACATACATAAAAATTACAGTTGAATGAGAACGTCCTCCTGTTTTGTAATCGCTTAAAAACAGGACGTGAAAACGGACTCGTGGGGTTTTAGTTATGAACTAGTTCACAAGAGTCATATTGCAATGGCTACCTTCCCTGCAATTCAGTGGACTAGTTAACCTTGTATGTCATTAATTAAATGACCCTGAGTATCAGCTAACCAAAGTGATCGTCAACTGATTGTCGCTGAAAACAGAACGCAGAAAAGTACCTTGTCTGAAAGACAGTTCGTCGCTTTCGGCGCCCGTGTAGTCGTACAGAGCTCTGACAGGCACTCCTGGCTCCCCTGTGTCGGTGAGTGGTCCACCCGACTCTTCGTCCCACTCGTCTTCCTCGAAGGGATTTTCCTGTGGCTGCGGCTTCGCGGGGTCCTTGGCTGGAGACGTCTTGTTCGATTTCGGTGCCGGTGCCGTACCATTGCTGAAATTTTTATAATAATTATTATGTTAAATCGTGTTGTAAAATTACATGTTTAGAGCTATTCATAATAATATGACTAAACAATTTACGTCTCGGAAGAAATAACCTACAATAAAATATAGCTATAATATATATTAGCTACTGCAATCAAGAGTGAAACACACTGACAGCGGGTGCGACTCGCGAGACGGGCGCAGGTCGGGTCCCGTGCCCGCTTGTTGTGTGTTGACGTCCATATAAATACGCTCCCGACCCGCTCCCGTTCTCTTCGTTTCACACTTTAATAACATCAACTCATCCAGAATTTTAAAGTAAACAATTATAAACTGGACAGTAGCAACTTTCCACATAAATCTAACAAATAATGTGTGGGATGTTAATACTATGTGCTTCGATTTATATCTAATCTTATGAATATTATTATATGGCTCTTATAAGCCACGTCCGCCCTCCAAAAAAAAAAAAGGTGGTGAAAAGATTATTTATTAATATGTACCTCGGTTCCTTAGGACCGACAGGCATTCTCCCAAAGTTTCTTTCTACAAAAATCTATCTAACAATTTGACTGAAATAGACATCACTGGCAGCACAAAGCATAGCAAGTATGGATATTTGATGGAAGTAAGCCGAATTAAAATGCTGCATCTCAAAACATTTTCCATTCAATGTCTACTACTAAGTTGAAAATTGGATTTCTAAGGCTTTCTTCGACTCTTAGCTAGTGATAGACATACAAAGAGGAAAGCGCCCAGCATTTAGAACGTCCTTCCGAGCTCTAGTAATATTATGAATCTCATTCCTTTGCTCCATTTCCTGAATAAATCTGTGTTTAAAAAGTGGATGATGAACTAACGTAAGAGATATATGTTCAGTCATGTCAGTAATAGTGTATCTTGAGTTATTTTCGACGTCGGGTTTGAGCGCAACTCGGAACATGCGCGGGGTACACGACTGAGCACTAGCACATTGCGGCGGCGCGCACGCGTAGATCTCCAAGCGCTCGATACTGGAAGGGAACATGGAATAAGGTAGGGTAGGAAATGGATATAGTGACGAAGTTTACGAGTGCGCGGCTTTTTTAAAAAATAACTGTTTTTAAACCGATTCAAAATCTCTGAAAGCTGAGGAAACTGGTGGACTTGCCGTCGATTATGCAGCACAAACGAAGGGCATATGTAGCATATTGCAGGAAATTATATACAGAAGATGATGGCCGGTGCAGGTGCATCTCAACTGGTTGACTGGGCAGCAGGCCGATGTGTTCTAACTGCGTAAATTGCCCGGGTGCAATCGGAAATCAGATATGTCAAACACGCTAAAGCTTATGGTTGACTCGTACTCCCAGACAAACTGTATCGTGTATTTATTACTGATTACAAGTTTTTTTCAGAACGGTTCACGTTCCTTCATCATCTGACCATGTGAATATAATCGTCGACAGCGAAAGAGAGTAGACAGACAATTATAACTGTGTTTAAAGTTGTCATCTGCCAATCTGGTATGAAACCAATAAGCCTCGATTTATATTGCAGCAGAACGGAATGGAAGCGAATTTTTGTAACGATATTGAGTTTATAGCATAAAGAACTTTATGGTCAATTGTGTAACGTACAAACTAGATACGAGCCAAAATCTTCCGCGGAATGCGCGAGTATTCTCGCGCGTAATCGTTACAAATATTTGCTTCCATTCCGTTCCACCACAATATAAATTGAGCCTTACTAGTGATCATCTTTTAGTGAATAACCACGAAAATCTTAAAATCTATACCGCAGAGTGTGTGATTAGCAAAGGGCTAATTTTACACTTCTTTTACAGCTCGCGTATATAACAGACACGTGTAAGGTATGAACACGGTGCTAGTATTCATTTCACTATCATCTAGGTTTATCGTTTCTAGAAGTCTAGTTCCCCCGCGCCCCGCTATCGCGATCTTTCGATCACATCCACCATCGTTAGTGTGTAGAAAGTTGTCAAGGAGAGAGGCCTCACACGCGTTTCAAAGTAAGTATCAAAGACTTTTCTCATGTGTTTTGTTGTAATTTTACTTTAGTTTCAGTGCCATGTGCACACTGTTATGTGACAATTATTCAAATGTTACGTTTGTTATAAATATTTATAAGATACGTCCTCGAAACTGTAAGAATATGAAAATCGTAAGTGCCAGCATAACATCAGAAATATTATCTAATTAAATAAATTACGATTGGGGCAATTACAGACTTGGGACATGGGGCAAATCCAGACGTCTATAATAACCCCAATTAAGGCTTTAAATAGATTAATCTAAAGGAGACCGACACGCTTTCATACAATCTTGGGCCAAGATTGTGGAAGATGAAAGTGGTATCAATTAATAGCTTATATATTGTCATACGATCACTGTCCGCATTTATCCGACATGCACCGGGTAATTACGGGCAGAAATACTTTCGATTTTCTTTAAAAAATTTTATTTGTTGATTATAGATAAAAGATTATGGTAATTTTGTAAGATTATAATCAAAGTTTAATTATAAGAAAAAAATACTGATTAATGCTAATAATATGATTTTCATATCGATATTCGCCTCTCTCCCCTACGTTCGATTCGTGTCAGTTCCGAATCCGAGAAATGACGATCCGAAATGTCGCAGGTATCTGAAGTGTCATTTTATGTATAGGTGTACAAGTGATATTCGTATTTTCTCGGATTCAAACGGACTTAGTACAAGCGACATCCGAAGTGTGTCCGTGAGTTTTCTAGTGTCGCGAATCACGCGATAATCAGTCATTTGGTGAGTAAACGAACTTTACCCATTTTTGTATTGTGGTAACACTGCTTTGCCTTTTTAAAACTAAAGATATGGCTGTGTAAGTGAATGTACCCTAAGAGACAAACAACTGGTAAGTTCCTCTATGTACCGTTTAACATTACGACATGCATAGACACGGTGGAAAGACACACAACTAAGTTAATTGTCGAGTTTAATATTGTTACGAAAGATGTTCTATGACTATTAATTTGCCACGTGCTGACTCGACCCGCAGTAGACTAGCCTCATTGACGCTTATGACTGTGGGTGTCGTTGGCATCAATCGGGTCGGTAGTAGCTGGCATGTACGCTTGCGCCGCGATTAATAGCTATCGAAGCTTGAAACCTGTTGGGCAGAGGTTGGACTAAAGCTGGAGTGGACACTCGGGGCACCTATCAATGTGTCCCGCCCCATATACGTGAGATGTGCTGGAGGTTTGTACGCGACATATGAGGCACACCTCTACGGTTATTTGTCATAGCACACCATGGCTCAGTGTCTTTCTACCCGCTTATATGTATACCTATAAATTAAGTATCTTTTGTCGTCCCTCAATATCTACATTGAGAATATTTGAACCAGGTACATAGGTATTACAGTCTAGTCTAAATCCAATAAACTACAAAGTGGCGACAAGATTTGGTGGAGGTGCTGGGATTCGTTGACAAATTTACGTTAATTAAAATATATCACAATGGGAGTCGGACTCTTTATCGGTCGCGCTGTAATCGAGCAGTGGTACTCGGTCCTTTCACTTCAATGCAAACAAGCAAACGATAGGACACCGTTGGAGTTCGAAACAATTTTAACGTGGAAACAAGGCAGTTTATGTGGTTGTAACATCCTCAGTTACTAGAGAATATTTGAACCAGGTACATAGGCATTACAGTCTAGTCTAAATCCAATAAACTATAAAGTGGCGATATCTAGATTAGTATAGTCTCGGATTCCGAACGAATACGATTCGGATGTAGTGCGTAAACACGCTTAGTGTGATTTTTCAGCCAGTATCTGAATACTTACGTAACGGCAATAGGTGCGCTAATGTTTTTCTTGTCAATGGCGTTCGTATTGTTGGCGTTGTTGGCCGGGACCGGCGGCGGCGGTTCCGCGTGATTATTCGTCTTGTTCGCCTTGTTGTTCGATATCGGAGGCAGCTCCTGCCATTTGCAATTTACAATTTGTGTTACGAATACGTGAGAATAGATTGGAATAATAGAATGATGTTATTACAAGAGTGTCTGTGCAAAGTTGTCATCGTATCTTGTTTTCGTTTGATTTCACAAAGGTTCAGTTTTTGATGGTTAAGAAATCAATATAAAAATGGAACAATATTTTGTCATGAATATAATGTACGCGACTCAATGTTCCGACACTTATGATGTCATTTGCACAAACGCAATAAGTTACTCTCTAAATATATCAATATTCATATTTAGGTTTACAAAATTCGTACTTAAATATTGGGAAATACATAAAAATAATTAAAATATATTATTGTATTTGTTAATAAGTTAATAGACATGCGAATATGCGCATTGATAAGCAACATTCAATCATGCGACATCGATATTTAAAAAAATATATAAAAAGGAAATACATTTGAAGCACAAATTATTCTAAGAATCGAAATGAGAATGACCCAGCCCTTTCTAGAAGATTCTACATTTAAAATTCTAATTCCCGATATCATGCTGGCAACTAAAGCACATAATAATATAGTTGTAGTTCATTCATTCTCATTTGAATCCCTGCAGGGCCTAAGCACAGTTTGTACGTCGAAAGCATTCGCCTTAAAATATAAAACTTAGATAAAAAGGGGCCAGACAAGTCTCCTTTTCTTGCTTGGGAATATTTCCATTACAAGATATAGTTCTGAAAAGTACAAATGTGTTTAGTCCCGTCTTAATGCAAAACAGGTGTATATTTATTTCTGTTGCATTGTGTTTCGGGGTTCATAGTGATTTTGTGTTCTTATTTACTAAAAACACGTATTTGAATCTTGAGTTACCTCTATGTCGAATGTTTTAGAAGCAAATTATCACAGCATAAAGTCCATTTCATGTATTCTTGTTCGTAGTGTAAGAAAGTTGTCAGTTCTTATACTTACAGTAGCTATGATATGGTCCGATTAGTAACCGCGATCCCAACACTCCATTGTTGATTTTTAGTAGCAACTTACGAAATATCTTAGGTGTAACATATAGACTTATAGACGAACTTGTACACATACTTGAATTAACGCTAAGACCATATAGATGAGACTCAAATTCATACTTTATCGGCGCATCTTTTGAAACTGGTCGTGATAGGACACTTACATCGCATAGATTACTGATGGTGTGGAATTTGGACGATCCAGTACAGGTCTATTAGGTTTTAAGACTTGTGTTTGACTGAGAGTCCGGAGCTATTTATTACCTTATATTTTTCCGTGTGGTATGTAATATGCCCACCAAGTACCAAAAAGTGACCTCAGATAGAACTACCAAATCCCAGAAAGAAAAGTAACGTACGTCTTCCGAGACAGGACGTTGGTTGAGCAGCGTGATGGGGCCGGTGGGCAGGCTCTCCTTTGACTTGCCCTTGGCGATGTCTCGGAACTCCTCCGTGTACTCCTGTGCACCCACGCACATTGTCAGCCCAAAGCCGATACGTTGGGATTTATAAATTAGAATTTTGAAATGTAATTTAGTTTACATTTTTTAAGTATTAAATTAAATTGTAATGAATTCGAGCTGAAATTTCGAATTGCAATTTTTGATTTATAAAATTACTAAAATTCGAATTTAGCGTTTTCTATAAGTTGCAATTTGCAAATTTTGATTTGCAAAAGTAATAAATTTCGAATTTAGCGTTTCTCTAAGCTGCAATTTGCAATTTTCGATTATGTAATATTACCGAAATTCAAATTTAGCGTTTTCTCTAAGTTGCAATTTAAGGTTCCAGATGGATTATGCATGTTTTTTTGTGAGTCAGAGTTTTGCTGTCGTACCTTTCAACAACTTTATTTGATTTTTTTAACCGTTATATATTTGAAATATGTTTTTTTTATTTTCTTATATCCCAACGTCTCGGTGTGAGCTTGAAGGCGAACTCATAGTAAAAAAAATTAAAAAATTAGGAGACAAAAATCATCACAACCATTCAAAGCCTGTGATAATTAATGGGGTAAAATAAAGCAAAATTGCGTAGTGGCGCTGCATGGTGATTCATTGAGAACAAAAAAGTTGAGAAAAAATGAGAGAAAAAAATACCATGCGATTAGACATTTTGCGAAAAGGTTGTATCATAGGCAAAACAATACCACTACTCGCAGTACTATAAATTGAATATATAAATTGAATCATATTTTTTACAGAGCGTAGCTCACTAACATTTTAGTAAGTAACTTCATGTTAATTTGAATTAATTTGCAATTGTTTGTTAGTGTTATTGTAAACTGATGTCGGTAACCTTGCGCCAATTGTTTGTTACATAACAATAGTCAACTTCGCTCCATTAATCAAAAAGATTCATTCTAAAAGCCCAAATCCTATAATTAAAGTAAAATATTTTAATTATGCTTTACACTTTCTTGAATTTCATTTGGCGAATAAAGGTATTTCTTATGACTAATTCTCAATAAGACCATTTCTTACAATGATCACGACAAAAAACGTAGGTACATTGTCTAAATGACTGTTTCTTTAAATTATAACATCTTATAAATATATTTTCTCAAAATGACAATCTCTTATAATGAATTTTTTTAGGTTTTCGCATTTTATTACGGTACCAGAAACAGGATCCGAAAATTTCCGAATAACTAGTTACATTTCCGGAAAAAAAAATCCTAAAGAAATATTTTCTCAAAATGTCCTTTCCCAAAACATCTAAAAATGTCGACCAAAGACGCCATGACATAATCAGCTATTGAGTGCTTACTCCACTAATTGCTCCTAACTCCTAATTCGCATTCGTGAGAGGATGAGAGGTGATCGTGTTTTGCAGTCTCGTTTCAACATTTGACAGGACATTCAATCTTCATCAATTTCACGACATAAAATATCACGTTGGTCTTATTTTCATGCAAAAGATTTTGTGTACTTATGTACAAATTTGAGTTTATTATTTTTTAATTATCATCACCATCAACCCGTTTATACTCAGGCGAGTGTTAGGTTAATGTTAGGCCATAGTCCACCACAGTGGCCCAATGTGGATTGGTGACTTCAGTTTTTCCGTGAGTTGTGAACCATCTTCGATGCTCACGTTTCATCACGAAGTTTTCCTTCACCGAAAAGCTCATAATAAATTTCAAACTAAATTGAATTACGTTAGGAAATGAAACTATTTTTCCGGATTTAAATCGCGTATATTTGTTTTTTCAAACAAACCCTTGTTTGTTTTGTTTGAAAAAACAAATATACGCGATTTAAATCCGGAAAAATAGTTTCATTTCCTATGTGTAACAATCGCGAAAACCTAACCTAACCTAACCTAGTCTTCTGTGTTGTGATGTTATTATTATATGATTTATTGAATTTCACAGTGCCTTAGTAATATACTGTAATACTGTGTAATTGTATGAACTAAATAAATAAATAAAATAAATAAATCTAAGAACTCGATATGAATTACGTTACTTTTTAATATGGTACCAATATTAGGGCAGCTCCATATCATTCTACATTAGTTTTGATTATAGTGACTACTCCCTACCTGTGCGAGGAAACCCGCACAGGGACCATCTAAATCAGGTCCTAACCCCGGATCAGCACGTTGGAACGGACTTCATCCGGTGCTCTGTAAGACTGGTACCTTCGATGAGCCGCTCCTGGTGCACGTACAGCACCCTCTCTATTTTCCAGATGGGTAGGCACGCTCACTTTCTGTCGCGCTTCGTACAACTAACGGTTGCCACCACTGAACAGCCGACTCTAAGTCGACTACCAAATCTCCTCATTGATGGCAGAGCTGTAAGGTACGCTCACTTCTCGACGACAAATGAACGGCATCTCTCCAGTTTCCAAATTCCCGAAATTGATCGCAAGATGGCTAGCTCATCCTCTACTAGCTCTCCCGGCTAGTGCAGGAGATGCCAAGTAGCATTGGCGGAGGGCTTGGTGCGGACGCCCGCCGTCGAGCCCGTAGCCTCTCCGGAAAACCCTATCTCGGGTCGGTAGATAGGGACCAATATTAGGGCAATATAAAAACACTGTATACTCTTTTGTAACAGCCAGGTAACCAAGAAGCTCGATATTTATATATCGAGCTTCTATTATTTATATTATATTATATAGATTACATTATATAGATTCTATAATATTATAGTAGAAAACATAAATATTTAGACACGAGTTAAAACGGGCCGTGGAATCGTGAAATATCATTAATCCATTTTTTCTTTTATAAAAAATATTTTATTTAAAAAATAATAATTCGAGGTCTAGTCTTCAGAGTTACTTTGAAGTTAGCGAAACCCATAACTACACCGACGTAAAAAAATGCTATATTTTGGCTCCGTACATACAAAGGATTTCAGCGCCTAAAGCAATGATCTTACTTAGAGTAAACATAAATTTGGCAGCCAATGCTCGTTGCTGTCGTTTATTTGTGGCGCTAGTGTGCACGCCAATATCCAACTTAGGTTAGGGCGAACTCCACTGGTGCACCCATTCTAGAAGAGTGCTTTTAAAGCGCAATGTGGGAGTAGAGTGCCAAGTAAACACAACTTTAGCATGGGCGCTGTGCGGCTCAATCTGATCCCTACTTACTTTTATAATAAACGTCCAGTTAAAAATGAGACTGCAAAATCAGTGCAAGTGACAGTGTTCTCTAATGATTTGTACCATCACGGTGTACCGTCACGTGAAACCCATGTGCTGCTCACATCATTTGATGTAAAATATCGGTGGGCTCTTTTTTGCTGACCTTTAACCAACAGGTTTGTAGCGACAGCTGGGAGGTGCTTTGAGGGAGAGGTATGACTTTTTGCGTTATTGTAATTTCGGTTTTAAAAATTAATTTGGTTTTTTTTACTTGGTCATCAATTGTGAGCGTGTATGGATTAATTCACATTTATCATTTCAGCAGTGCGCTCAGTTACTTGTTTGTATATTAACTTTGAGGGAGGAAGTGAGAACAAGTTCCATACAAAAAACGTTTTGATATAACCGCAATGCTGTTGTGTGGTGATAAATGCGAATTGACCCTAAGTCATGAACTCACTACTTAGCAATTAACAAGCAACGGACAACATTATCGCGAAAAGACTGATAACGTAAAAATTACAATAAGGCAGGCACCAGTGCTGTTGCAATAGGAAGGTGATTGGTCTAATTCCCTTATAAAGACGAATAGTGTATTTTTGAGATACTCCTACACAAGGCAATATCGACATTGCGAATGCGACGGACATATAGTGTCAAAAACTATGCGACAATAATAATAAAATCAGAGAATTAGGCCAAAATAAAGCCACACCTTTACACCTCTTTTGTAGTTCCCCAGCCAACCCGTGACTCGTCCTACACCGTGACAGCGTACCATGAAGGAGCTGCTGTTGCAACGGCTACTGCCGTAGTTGCTAACGGTGATAGATGGCGCCACTTTGCTGGACCTCCTCTCATCCGCTCCGAAGCAGAAGGCGGGTAGGGAGAGCCTGAGGGCGCGCGCGGTGTGCGCCCACATTGGGGCCAATAGCGGGCCGGTTGATGCGCGAGCCGCACGGGCCGTTTCGACCCACCGCGTGAGCACCGCTGACGCAGCAGTAGGGACGTATTTGAAACTTACGGGCTCGGGGTTCTCCGACCCTGGATCCTCCTTTTGCAGGGTTATATAATACTTTTTTAATCTTGCGTTTTACTCGATTCTCATTTGTTGCAATTTTAGAAAACAGTAACTACTAGATAACACTAAACGACAAAAACTCTTTTTTTTTACGGAAATTCTATTTTTGTTTCCTTCATGATTAAAGTAAAGATTTTCTTTGATAAAACATGTGACTGATGTCACAGCAAAATAAAAAAAACCGATAAACACAAATAGGAAAAAGATGACTTGAAGATTTTCTGTCCCGGACTAAATAATAGATAACTATACCGACTAACTATAAAGCAATGGAAGAGTAATCGAGCAAAGATGTCCATTAGTCACATCTACTTTATATGCAGTTCTAACTGCGTTACGAAACCTAGCAATCATGCACCTTTGTCTCAATTATATATAAATAAGTCTTAAAAACTGCGAGAAGAGGCCTGAATATGTTGACTAGAATATCATGAAAAATGTATATAGTACGATCATCGTAGGCAGTGCGAGTTAAGGTGAATGAATATCTTCGTTCCTCTCTGTTCCTCTGTCGCCAATCTCTTTCTATTGGTGGTAAATGCATAAAAATGAAAATTTATCGCCAATAGAGTTCAAGGCGGAGTAACGGAGAGAAGCAAAAAGATTCTCCAATCCCTTTGCTGGTTTAAGCAAATTAACTCGAGTTGTTATGAAGTACACTCGTGTGGATTTGCGTACGTTGGTGAGTAAGTACAGCAACGCGGTAACTTTATTACGAAAGAAACGTTTTCAGTCTCCCTAGCTCATATTTTTCAGAGAATGTAAAAAGAACAGCTAGCATAGTATAACAAGACAAGAATTGCATGTCACTCGGGGCGTAGGGGTTGTCACATTGTTATTTTAGATGTACCTACCTACAGATTGCAAGACGTAATTTAAATAGGTATTCATCACAGTAATCACGTTCTATATTGAAAAAAAGTCAAATATTGATATTTCGATTATGGGAAGGGGTATGATCACAAAATAGAAAAAGATGCGAGTTTACATATTATACACAATGATACATTTATATAAATCAAAAAATGATAAATTTGACGCAGAAAAATGTTTGAGTAATTTTCATATAATTTCTCTCGATACCTAATTTCGGTGGCAATTGTTTTAATTTAAATATTCTAGAATACTATCATAAAGTATTATTTAATATTAGAGTGTGGTATCTTGAAAGATTAATTAATATTTCACGATAATATTATTATACTCGAATACTTAAATAACAAAAATTGCCACCGGCATTAGGCAGAGACAAGTAACCTGAAAATTACTCACTTTTAAAAATATTTTAGACATCAAGCGAACGCTTCAACTCTCCAATGAAAAGCACGTGCGACCCGCGCTTTACACTTGAGTGCATCGCGAGATTATGCGAATGTTTGCATCCGTACACGGCACGCGCACACATACAAGCTACCCGCTGCCATTTGTATGGAGTTCTTATTTATACTATGCAGCTAGTGTTTGTTTTGTTCACATTGAATTGCGTATACAGTGGTGTTCAAGGTTGTCTTCCTAATTTTTGTTCTCGCAACAATCAATAAATGGCGTTCACAAAACTTCAGGTTTTTGAAGGAGTAAAGAGTTGATGATTTGTTCATGATATTCTGGTCGAATACTAACTACGATAATAATGGTGACTAAGAAAAAGACAGCCACGGAAATTTAACTCATGCTGACTGTAAATGCTTCTATAGAATGGCGACCTACTTCACTTTTACGATACAAAAAAGCATTCAAAAGTTAAAATGATGCAATAGATTTAATAAATTTAGACATTCGCTATTTGAAACCTGGCACATAGTATTGTGTAGATCGAGTGGCGAAGGGTGGACGTTCGAAGAAGGTAAGCCAAATGTAGAAGGTACAGAGCAAATGTGAGATATTTCCGTTCTCTTCCTTCTACGAGATTAAATTTGTAGGCAAACCGATGGGAAACGTGTTATGCGGACGTTTCACCACTGATGAGATACAACTTATCAAATGTCCAATAGGAATTTATATTATAATGTTCGTGTGCGAGATTTCAAAAAGAGAACCATTAAGTGGCGAATTGTTGCAGCGAATGCAGAGAAGCGTGGCGAACATACCTCGAATTGTGGCCACGCCATCGCCATTTTGGTTCCGTGGTTGTTGGCCCACCATTTCAAATCTTTTTGGTGGTCTGAGTTGTTTATCGTATGATAGAATTCTTCGTATATTTGTGGTAATCTGCAATTGTATATTTATAGAAAAAATATTATTGCGATAATTAAACGTAAATTTCAATAAGTATTCTAGCCGTTTACTTGTAATGGCATAGATTAATTTGTTTAATGAGTCATTTTCAGGCTAGGGTTCTTCACCTGATTTCGGTGGCAATTTTTATTATTTAAGTAGTCTAATGTATAGTGAAATATTACATAATAATTCAGGATACTACACTGCAATATTAAATAATACTTTATGATAATATTGTAGAATATTTAAATAATAAAAATTGCTTCCGAAATTAGTTAGAGAATACTAACCTGAAAATGACCATCATATTAAGACTGTCAAGAGATAACATGATCTCACTAAAACAAACAATTATAGATTACTTAAAAGAAAATAGAATAAAAATAGAATTTATTTTCAAACGTAAGTTTGTGAGACACACGGTAGATATTCGTAGTAATAACTACATTTTAACCGACTTGCAAAAAAGACATTGGTACTTAGGTGGGAATTTTTTTATTTCGAGATATAATCAACTTTGTTTTAAAAAACTCGAATAAGATAGACATGAAGAGCTACTCGGGAGGAAACTCGTAATTTGATGAAGTAATATAGTTTAATAACATATACGACATTACAAGTATTGCTGCAAGAATAATAAATATACTTACGAAGGTTCTTGACTGATGTTAAGACGCTTATGGAAACTGAAGAGCACGTCCTTGAAAAAGGTGAGCCTCTGAGCTTCCATTTGCTGACATTTCTCGAAGACCGCTTCCATGTCTTCGATATACCGCGGGTTGTACGCCGTGATTTCCGCCAGCGCGGCTTGATACTTTTCCCTGCTCTTGGAAACTTCTTCTCTACATTTGGATACGCGCTCGTTCATTTTCTTCACCTAGAAAATATAATTGTTTATAAGAACATGAAATATGTTTATTGTTACAAAGTACTAGCTTTATAATCAATCCAATTGTATAATAAAGCCACATGTACACCAAAAGTGTTCTTATCAGTTGAAAGTCATAAAAATAATACAACTACATAAAACAAACAATGTATATGTGACATTTATATAACTCTACTAGTTAAGTATAAAAAAGTTAACAATTAATTTCTATTGTAGAATCTTTAAACTTTCTCCTTAAAAATTGTGATTTTGCAGTTGTGACCTTATTACACCTCGGGTGCGAGTTTCTCTAGCGAACAGATTGTGTGAAGAATTTGCAAACACAAATGGCCTAGGATAAATAGCTACATATAATAACAGGGTGTAATGCAAAATGACGGACACTCCAATAAAAAGAAAAAAGGGTCTATCTTGCCCCAAGCCTGGCGCAAAACATACCTATATAATTGCTATTTTGTTTTTATTTACATAATTCTATTTGACCAAACCCATAGAAAGTTCTAAGCTCTGTTTCACTCACACTTATTGATAAAGGATGAACCTAAATAAAAGAAAAAATATAATTTTTTAAATTCTTTCCGATAAGGAAAAAGCAAATGTTTAGTAGTGGCTTGCTTGGAAGTAATAAAACAGTAGTCAGGAACAGAAGTCATAAATTTATTTTCAAATTAGTCTACTACTGTACATTTTTTGGTCTCTTAACTTGTAGGTAGTTTAGTGCGTTTACATAGCAGCGACGGTAGCGCCACCATCGTCGCGGTGGCGCTGTCGTTATACACTTTACTGCACTCTGATGCGCGGCTACTCAGTGGCGATATAGCCGGCGTCGTGGCGCGTATTGATGTGAGCGCTGGTGCGCGCTGGTGTTGATGCAAACACATGTTTAATTAAAACCATACAGCCAAATCTAGGTCAATTTTTCTTTTGCTAATTTTAGGTAGGTACTTAGACAGGCATCCTAAGTCTTCAAATGAAAAGAATTTGATTTCTAATGTTTTTTTGTTTTTCCATTTTGCTATTTTATTTCTACATTGCGGGTCACTCCATACTTCCTTATCTATAGAGACCAAAAACTGTGATAAAGTTTTTGTTTGTACATGAAAATATATCACCTAACCCTATTTCGCATGAGTAAAAATAAAACAACATTTTAGCCGCTGATAACGAAAACGAAATCTATAGTTTTTACATATATGTATGGCATTTCTAGACTTAATATTAAGAAAATTATCATATGCTATATAAGTCATATGTTTCTTTTGCGCCGGGTGTGGGGTAATTCTGTATGTGCCGTGATCCTATCCTTTTCATATTTATTATATTAACAAACAATTACCAATCGACAGAGTCTAAATTTGCTTACTGATAGCCATAGCCCAAGAAATAATAAATTGAAATGTGCCACAACAATCACATCAATTGTCTGGTAACAAACTAGATAAATACATGTACTGCCAGACCAGTATTAATTTATAAAAGTTTTACGTCGAAATTGATTATCGTTAGGACCTATTTAGAAGTCGAACCCGTTGCGACTATAAAGTTCATAGTATACACCTATGTTCATAAAATTAAACAATACGTAGTTACATTTTACTGTCATCAGTTATCATCGTAATTTAATTATTTATTTTTAAATATATAATATGACATTGGGAATGAATGCGAACATAGTATACTTTGTAATTAATATTTGAAAGCCAATCCCTGGTGCAACGCGCTGAATTATAAGAGTGATCTTAAATATGGAAACTGAATTTACCGTGTAAGCTTACAAATAATAATATATACCTATCTCTCTCTACAACAGCTACAAACGTACAGAACTCGGCAAGAGCCTTAAGGCTAAATACATTTGGGCGTCCGGCGGCGCCGCCGCCACCCCAGGATGCGCTAATTGGATAAACCTGATCGACGTGGAAACTAATTTGATCTTCTATCTCCACTTAATCATATAAGATAAAATAGAGTTTCTACATTCCACAGGGCTATAGTTTTCAATAGACAATACAAACGGGATTGTACAGACGGCAGCAAATCGACTTACACTTTGACGGATCTTGTTATGTTGCACTGGAGGCGATAATATATACGAACAAAAGTGTAAAGCTGTGCTGCCCAATGTACGTAATACTTAAGATTTAATGAAACCTTTCAAGCTATTGACTGTACATAAATGTTACAGTTTGTTCCCAACTAACAATTTTATGGAAAATAAGTTTTTACGTCAATGTAAATAAACAATTTCATCAAAATTTAAAATTACGCCGTTTTCGTTAGGTCGTTTCCACGACAAATCAAGTTTTGTCGTACTCAATTACATTTTCAGGTTATTTTTCTCTACCTCATTTTGTTGACAATTTCCATTACTAAAATATTCTATAATATTATCATAAACTATAATTTTATGTCGAGTAATTAGGTTTTCGCGATTGTTACACATAGGAAATGAAACAATTTTTCCGGATTTTAATCGCGTATATTTGTTTTTTCAAACAAACGTTTTGTTTGAAAATACAAATATACGCGATATAATTTCATGAATAAGTATTATTTATTATTTCACAATAATTTACTCAAATACTTTACAAATAAAAATTGCCACCGAAATTAGGTAGAGAACACTAATCTGAAAATTACCCGTCTATAGCCGAATAGGGTTTGAAGTTACTTGAATAAGTTCGTTCATTGTGAAATAGTTCGGAATATGAAAAGGTTTGTAGCATCAAAAATGTGACATAGCACACAAATATACGTGGTGACACAATCCAAAATAAACAAAATTTTGCGTTTACTATGAATAGCTTCAGCGACTCGGTCGCGTGGCCGATATTGCTTTCCCTTTCCCGCGTGGTTTTAATGTGAAATGAGAGAAAGGGAACACAGTGGCCACACTGCTCAGCCGCGCAATATAATTTGTTATTCGTGCAAAAATTGTGCTGACCTATCATAACAAACTTACAGTTCTTACCAATAAGACCCTCTGTCGTAGGCAACAAAAAATACACAAACGTCATAAAAAATACATAACGGACATTAAAACCAATACCGTCACTAAATAAAAATCTTGTTTTGAAAAATTTAAACTTATTTTCAGAAACTAAAATGATAATTTTAAGAAAATTTACTTCTTCGTTTAGTGATGGTATTGATTGCCACGTGTGACACGTATATTTAACACAAAAGTAACGTAAAGATTTTGGACTTGTTCCTTAGGCCACAAATTCGCCACAGCGGTGCGCCCTCTGACGTTCAAGGTGTCTTGAGTTGGATGTATCCAACACAAGCGCAATATATGCGCGCAAGTCTTGAACGCCTTGGGCTGGTTTTTGACGTCATTAGACCGCCACGAGTTGGGGATTTTTGTAAGGGTTGTGCATCTTCTTCAATATGCAGGTTTTACCACAATGTAATCACGAAAATACGTAACTATGAATTTAAGTTATAGGTACATAGCCTTACAGGAATTAGAACTGTCAATCTCTCATTTGAGAAGCAGCATTTCTCCTACTGAGCTACCGCCAGGAGACAGGATGTCGAAATATAGAAATCGATTCTCAGTTATGTTAATCTGACGTAGTCGTAAAACAAAATTTGTTTGTAGTTGGGTTAGCGAAGAATATTAATAATAACTAGTTATAGTTAAGTAAAATATTAATACGAAAATTGTATTAAGCCGATTAACTAAAGATAAACAAGACAATTTAATCGTAAGCTTACGGGGAAGACGTATTATCAACAGTTTTCCAAAAATATGACCATAAATATTCAATATTTAAAAACAAATTAAACTTATTACTGGCGTCTAAAAGTCAATAGAAGAATTCTTGTCAGAGACAGAGGATAAATAGTAAAATAAATGTTCTATCATTCGTCTGCCACCTACAACTTCTAACAGAATATAATATTTAGTAATGTTGTAAGAAAAGATCGACTCATCCGTAGAACAAAGACCTATGTGCAAGATTGCTTATTCTCAGGACATCGTACATTTTGTGCGTTGTTCTTAACTGTGGATATCAAATCGACGGTTGTTCGATTTTATATTTCCGAAACGAAATAATACATAAAATTCTGAGAACACCTACAGCTAGGTCTTATTTTGATAAAGATAAAGATAAAGATAAATTTTGAATAACGAGGTTACGTATTTATCCTCTTTTCGTCGTATAATCACACCGGACTCTGTTCCTCGGTTGAGTCGAGATAATATATTTCTTTTTAACAATAGAGTAGTAAAAGACTGTCAACGTATATTTAAAAATTACCTGGCGCACGACTTGCTCGCTCTGTCACTTGAAATTATAAAAAAAATTATAATAATAAAATTGCAACACTTTGGAAAGTTCCATGTTTGTTCCAGATACATTTCTTTGTGCTATCCATGATGCAATCAAACAAATTATAATCCACAAGACACCATGCTCAACATCAAACGTATAGACTGGGTACTAAAATTGAGTTTGGCAGGTCATGTTGCGAGTTGGAGTAAAGTAAATGGTGGAAGAAGTGGACGTAGAAACTTGAGACATCGTCAAAGTCACCGTAGACAGATGAGCCTGGGGCTGTAGATGATAATGAGATGAAGAGAGATATTGTATAACGCGTACTATACAGAAGGTGTGAGTCTGATGTGAGTCGGTGCATGGTAAGCCTCATCAATCAAGTTGTGCTGACAACACGAGTTGATAGAGGATTGTCAAATATTGGTTTTGCATATAATGGTAATTAATAAGGCAAATCTAAACAATGGTATTAAATCATTTAAAAAAGGGCACATGATCGAAAGTGACGATGAGGTCGACGATGGAGCATACACACATAAATAATGCCTATTGACTCTCGCCTTGAAAAGATCCAAATTATAACGTTCAGGGAATAAGTCTGCAGGCAGGGAATTCCACTCCATAGCCGTTCGCCGCATAAATGGAAGCGTAACACACTCTCCGTGATATTTACTACTCTTGTCAGTATCTTTGCTAAATTTATTAGAACTCTTTTTTGATAATTTTACCATCATATTGTTTAAAACCTGAATGATAGCCACGTACTCGTATGGTGAAATCTTTTCAGCTCAGTGTTGCCATTTAAATCTCTTTTTCTACTAATTGTCAGTCAACGAATGAATAGTGTTGGGTCATGGAAAAAATTCCATTTTTAGGACAAATCATATTTTTCAGAAAAACAAATATTTTTGCGGATATTTTTCCTTTGATTTTCCACATTTGACGTTGACAATTGTCAAAAGTTCAATTTGTTGAACGAAAACGATGCAGCCATTACAAAGATTTTTTCGCTGTTGTGAAACCATATTAAATCTCGTATTTCTCTAGGCTTTTAGTTGTACAGGTTTATTTTATAATTCACGCTAAATAAAACTTCATAAGATATTTCCAATCGTAGAACATTATGAGCCTTCGAAATTATATATTTCCAATTTTTCGAGATTTTTTCCGGAACAATTTCAACTATTTGAATTTTTTCGGAAAATTACCTAGCAGTATGAATGTGATGAAACTACTGTGAAAGCAAATTCAAAGTAGTTTCAAAACCATATTTATGGTTACAAGTAATGAGAACGGAAGCAATCCTAGTCTGCAGTTTATCGGTGGCATTTTGCCGACGAGGTTCAAATTGAATCGGACGGAAGAGCACCCTTCACAGACGCCTCCTCATACTTGACTAGTTACGCTACGTGCTCAATTGTATCAACCGCCACACGGCCAGGTTAACAACTGTAAATCGATAAGACGATGTTATATTTTTTTATCTTTCAATGTACCAATATTAAAGCCTCTTTCATTTTTCAACATTGTCACACCTAATATCTGCTTTAATTTTTTTCATGGCACCAAGTGATGGACCGAATAAGACATGAGCCTGACGGTAAGTGACATGCCTGTCCATAACAAATGCAGTACCATTCAGAGTTTTAAATCGCAAAGATCTGAGGAGCACTGCCAACGCGGCCGTCACGCTGAGACATAATAATAATAAATTTATTTGTATAATAATAATACAACTTGCACAGTGTACACTAAATAACTATCAAATAATCAGTACATATGACCGCTGGTGCTTAAAAAAGGACAACCTGTGCTATAAGTACCAGCAAAACATAAAGCAGCAAAACAAAATCGGAACGCAAGGAATTTATTTCTAGCCAAAGTTATTCAGCGTCATGGACACTTTTCTATTCTGAAGTACAATTGATCTTTCGTACACACTGTACAGGTCGTAAGAGAAATGTTCAATCATTTTTTCCCATCGTATGTAATTGGTATGGACAACCATAAATAGCTTTTGTTGGTTATCTCATCTATCACCGGCTTAAGTAATGTTGGAACGGTTTTTCGTACAACTTATGTAAGTCATAGACAGAACAATCTGTAAAAGCCGTACTTATCTGGTGTTAAAGTAACTAGAACCAAAAATTCAGACTTCAATTGGAACGAATCTTTTTGAATTATACATTGTTAGTAATATAGCTTCTTGTGAAAGAGTTCGTCCAAGGAAATATTGTTACCATAACTACAAGCGTCTAAAGTGTCTAGGGATCAAGGCTTTTTTAAAATATTTAATTACCCTTTTAAAGTTAAATACTAATATCCGTATATCATTTTATTAAATTACTTGATTTAGTTATTTATTGTTTAAATTATGAAATTGAGAAAAAAAACTATTGGTGTTAAAAGAGAATTAAAAACCTGATTTTTAGTAATTGGTAAAAACGTGCTCGTTTTTTTTCCATCCTCTAAGAAGTAAACTAACGTCAGCTGTCTATCAAATATAATATTTTGTAGCGAGTTTCATACATCCTGTAACTGCCGTATTAAAGTATTTAGAATTAAAATTCAGAATTCAATTGGAACGAATCTTTTTGAATTATACATTATTAGTAATAGAGCTTCTTGCGAAAGAGTTTGTCCAAGGAAATACTGTCACCGTAACTACAGGCATCAAAAGTGTCTAGGGATCAAGGTTTTTTTAATATTTAATTACCCTTTTAAATGTAAATAATAAGATCTACTTACATATAATTTTATTAAAT
Source organism: Hyposmocoma kahamanoa (assembly GCF_003589595.1). Taxonomy (NCBI): domain Eukaryota; kingdom Metazoa; phylum Arthropoda; class Insecta; order Lepidoptera; family Cosmopterigidae; genus Hyposmocoma; species Hyposmocoma kahamanoa. The sequence goes on from NW_020653761.1 coordinate 281,581, forward strand.
TATTTATTTAGTTACTTATTTTTACCTTTAGAGTCGTATTCCAGAACTCTGCTCAATACTCAAGTCAGGACTTGAGTATTGCAGTGAGCACTGAAAATCATACTCAAGTCCTTGCCATTAGGGTCGTATTTCCAGTGCTTGAAATCATACTCAAGTCTGCTCAAATCCTGACTTGAGCATTGAGTAGAGTTCTGGAATACGAGTATAAGACTCTTAAAGACTCAGTTCACATGAAACATCCCCCAGCGTTTAAGCAAGGTTAACCACACAGATGCAACGTGCAACCGTACCTGCATTAATTAGCTAGTTTGCGAGAGCTGTGAACGAATTAAATCTAGTCGACCGACTCAGCCAATTTGCACTACCACTTTAAATTACCACCAAATCTTGTTACGTTCAGTAATAGAGTTCTTTTTATAAAATAATTACATATTATCGTGTCATTTATAAATACCATTTGTTATGAAGTTGCCTTTTACTTTATTGATTAAGGAAAAACAAAAAAGTTTGTTTACGTTTTTATTATTGTAAGAAAAAACGAAGTATGTATGTTATATGAACAATTTACCACTGATTTTTAATTACAGTAACGGAGCGATGGTAGTCCAGAGAGAGAACGATTGATTCTCAATTGAGTGAACGACGGTTCAAATCCTAATGACGCCATGTACATAATTTTTATTTAATTATTTATGATCAGGTTACAAAGGCCCATAAGTACATACCTCATCGACTAACATACATAATAATATAATAACATAGGAAATGAAACTATTTTTACCGGAATTAAATCGCGTATATTTGTTTTTTCAAACAAACCGACGTTTCGGACCATTTACAGGTCCCATGGTCACGGTTGACTGAGGTGGTACAGTCTTCAACCAGTTATGTCTAATATTAATGCAAACCACCCTATTTTTTCACTATACTTACAATAGTTATTAATTAAATACCTTATTTTTAATTTTACAAAGAAAACATTCATTCCAATTTACGCTACATTAAGTTTTACAAATTATTTTATTGAATGAATTTTTATTAAGTTCAATTTATTATTAATTAATAATAGAAATTAGAATAAACTAAAACATATTAATGAGTACTGCAGTTTTATGTCTGTTTGGGATTTTTCATCAGAGAAAGTACTGGATCCCAAACTGGTGGTACGGAGAAACCATCTTCCCTGTCGAAATTAGGACGTTTTTTAATTTCAATGGCCTCTCGCAGCGTCATGGGTAGATAACGGACTTCTTTTGCAAGGACCTGGGGTTTGTCAAACTTCATTGAATGTGTTTGACTTCAGCTATAAGAAATTTGACATCAGCTATATGTTCTTTGACTTCGCTTCGTCTGTCCAATATAAGAGAGACCGCACTCACAGTCAAGCTTGTAAACTTCTGCATCCTGTAAAGGGATGTTACATTTCACAGATCTCAGGAACTGAGAAATCTTCCTCAGGGGTTTGAAATAGGTCTTAATAAATGCACGCCTGAGGACTGTTCCGATTGGAAGATTGCATTAATATTAGACATAACTGGTTGAAGACTGTACCACCTCAGTCAACCTATACAGGGCCCGAAACGTCGGTTTGTTTGGAAAAACAAATATACGCGATTTAAATCCGGAAAAATACTTTCATTTCCTATGTGTAACAATCGTGAAAACCTAAGATCTCGATATATAATAACACTTTTTATTCATTTACACGTATGAATCATGACGTGTGACGCAACGTGGGTATCCAGTAACGGTCCTCGGAAACGTCGGTATATGACACCCTTCGGCCAAAAGTCTTCCTTCACGAAGGTTGACAGATGTTGAGTTGGTACTGGCACCACCAATATTGTGGCGCGACTCCTAATGCTCGAACCTCAGGGCAGCATTAGCTTTTACCCGTATGCACTCCACAACATACGCAGACTTTGTGGAGTAATGAAATCACGACATGTATAGCAACGTCGTCGATACCGCTGGACCGGTACATATGGTACATATGACTTTTGGGAATGATTAGTAGTAACAATATCTCTCGCTAACAGCGTGATGAAGCTTCACAAGCCTTGGAAAACATGTCAAGTCCCCAACCTGAATTGAGTCAGTGTAGCGAGACTTAAAACTCTTTTACTATGCCCAGCAGTATGAAGCTGAATTGTAATGCTTTGCTTTAGTCGCAATTATCTATTTTTCATTTATTACGAGTCAATCAGTAGCATGGTCTTAAAGGACCGTTTGTAAGATTCTAAAACATTTCCTCTCAAAAAATAGCAGCGATAGAGCACTTTGTGGAAGACTAAGGGTCGTACTAGAACTCTACCCAATGCTCAAGTCAGGATTGCAATGGAAACACAAACACAGGAACTACGATCCTAATGGCAGTTATTTGAGTATGATTCGAGTGCTTTAAACCATACTCAAATCCTGACTTGAGCATTGAGTAGAGTTCTAGAATACGACACTTAGTCTAGGGAAGTAGTGCCTTACCTTACCTATTTCTGTCACCAAGCAATAATGCATTACTACATTCCGGTTTTGAAGGGCAAAGGTACTGGTGAAATTACAGGCACATGGGACTTATCAATTTAAGTCTCAACGTGAAGACCTCAGTAGCAGTGTCATTCAGATTTTTGCGATTTAAAGCTCTGGGTGGCACTGGAACTGCTATGGACAGGCGTGTTGCTTACCATCAGGAGCACGATATGCTCGTTCTATCACAAAAAAAACCGCTTTCTGATTATGTGCATCAGAAAGCGGTTTTTTTTGTGTAAGTTCACGGGTAAAAGGTAGAAAAATAAATAAATAAACATAAAACTATGTTAGTTTTATGTTTAGGCAGACTTCACATTGACCTAGAAGCGGGACGGGAAATTGAATGTCGCATCGGCGCGGGTGTGGTGGACTGGTGGGACAGCGCGGAGGGAAGGAAGCGTCTGCTATTATGTCGACGCCGTTTTTTTAAACGCCGCAATGTCGAGGTCGTGGTGAGTTTAGATATTTACTATTTTAGACGTACTGCGTACAGATAAAACACGTGTATGTAGGTATTCTCGTTTACATTATGTCAACAATATATTATTATTATAATTATTAACACAAAGAACACTTTGAAAAAATTCAATCAATCCGGACGAATTCGAACCGACGTCTTCAAGCAAAACGCCAGACGCTATTCCAACTAAGCCACGCATCGAACCAGCGGACCTTACAAATCTTTCTATGTGCTTGTTGTCGGGTCTTTGTATTTGGTTTTCAACGATTTTTAGCCGTAGCGCCATCTATGAGAACTGTATGAAAGTATTTCGTCACCCAGTTAGATAACTTTACAGCTACCAGCCCTGGCTAGAGATGTCGCTATTAACTATAATTAAATTTGTATTGATTGATATTCAATTATTTTTTGTGAAATTACTTCACTAATTTTTTATAATTATTAATACAAAGATCGAACACTTCGAAAAAAATTCTTCGATCCGGACGGATTCGAACCGACGAACAAACCGTGCCATTTTTTTTTTTAAAGTCTGATACTTATACTTATATTATGTGTACATTAATCGTATGAATAATTGTTTGACAATATTTTTTACAGTGTCAAAGAATTTTGAAGGGATTTGCCAATATTTAGCATAATTTTGACATGTTACTGAACAAATTGCAATCCAATAAACGCAGCATAACCTTAATATTATTTAGTTGTCAAAACAGTAAAGAAATTATTCCCCACTTCCGGTGTGCAAAATTAAAGTGCACCAAGTTTGAAAAGTGTTTGGATTAAGATTTTTATTGTTTATTTGTGCTTGTATGGCACTTAAGAAAACGATCGCTTTCAATTCACACAGTGGTTAACCTAGCCAATGGAGTTCCTATCAGAAATTACGTTGTCTGTATTTTATGTTATTTGTTTTTTAACAATCTGATGATGAAACCGCAATATAAAGATAGACAACACACAGTCTATGAATCCAGTAGATTGTCTTACTGGTAATACTTATTTAGAGGAACGCTAAAAAAAGGTTGAATTATTTTAACAATGTTACGTATGACGACTACTAGCCGCACGTGTCAGAATATTTAATTTGAAAAAAGAATTACTTTAATCGACTTTTGATTTCGATTAAACGTTAGGTGTACGGGACCAGTAGTTCATCTCTATATTGAAGGTGACAACATAATTGAATGGAATGTAATTTTATAACGTTATCAAACTTTTATAACTAACTTTTACCATGTTATAATAGTAATAAATAAAAGTAGATTAAAAAAGTTTTTCATATAAATAAAAAGCAATTGTTTTTTTTTTCAAAAACAAAACTTTTTTACGTATAATTAATTTTAAACTTCTTTCTCTTAAATTTAGAAATGAAATTAAGGAATAGTGAAATCCACATGGCGTACTTGACAGCAAACCACTCTATGCAACAGTCAGATTTTTAAACTGCGATTTTTTTTTTTTAATCTTACGATGTTTACTACGGAAATGGCCCGCCTCTTTTTAGACACTGTTGTATGTGCTCGGAAACGCAAACTGAGTCAGGGAATACCATTCCTTGGCTGTAGCGGTCAAAAGTAAGTCTACTTAATACTAAAAAGCCTATTTCCAGACGTGTCCCTAACTTACAGTTAACTTAAAAACTAGCTGATAATGTAAACATATTCCCGATACCGTGGCATCAATAGCAGGAAGTAATTTCAAGGAAAATTCAAATTCAAATTTTTCTGAATCTTCGATCTTTGTATTAATAATTATAACAAACTAGTGGAGCAATTTCACAAAAAATTATTGAATATCAATTAATTGAAATTTAAAATACAGTGAATAGCGACATCTCTCGCCAGCGCTGGTAGCTGTAAAGATCTACGTGAGTGATAAAACTTTTAAAGAGTTCTCGAAAAAGTCGTTGGAAAAACCAAATACAAAGACACGACAACAAGCATATAGAAAAATTCGTGAGGTCCGCTGGTTAGTTCCGCGGCTTAGTTGGTATAGCGTCTGGCATGGTATGCTAGAAGACGTCGGTTCGAATCCGGCCGGATCGAAGGAATTTTTTCTGAGTGTTCGATCTTTGTATTAGTAATTATAACAAACTAGTGGAGCAAATTCACAAAAAATAATTTAATATGAATTCAATTAAAATTTAAAATAATTTCAAGGACTTAAAAAAAATTGGTACGTTATTTTTACTGCAAAGTAATCATAACGGTATAATTTTTGCACTTTTTTTATGATACCAAGTGATGGGACGAACATGTCGTGCGCCTGGTGGTTAGCGACACGCCTGTCCATAGCAGTTGCAACGCCCGTCACCCTGCGACTTAAGTTAACAAGTCCCTTGTGTCTGTAATTTCACCAGCACCCTTCGCCTTCAAAACCGGAACGCAGTAATGCTCACATTACTGATTGGCGGCAAAAATACATAAAGTGGCAGTACTTCCCTAGACAAACTTTTTCACCAGGAGCTCTACTGCTACTAAATTTTATTTGAAATATGAACAACGAATAATTAATGTAAATCAAAAGTACTATACTTAATCATCACGGGGATTGTTTTCCAAAGATACCTTACGGTTTTTATAGCGCCATCTACGGTGTATCTGATGGCGAATGAATGCAGTGAAAGAAAGCCACTGATGGCGGAAAACTGTGCTAGCGGCACAATGCCATGGGAACGAAGTCAAGAAATGCCAGTTTCGATATTTGCTTTTTCTGCGCGATTGTAATTTATTACGAGCTTTAATGCTCAAATGATGATTTGTGTCCGTTTTTTTAAAAAGCGTTAATCGCGGACGACGTTTTCCTTTACACTTAACATACATGTATAATAGACTTGTCAAGCATGTCTTACTCGAAAGCATGGCATTGTAAAATATTTACCGTGAATAATCAATCCGCAAGTAATGTTTAATAGGTTCGTCACTCGCATTTTGAGCACCGCGGTATTTTGAACTGTATGAATTCCTAACTCGACGACGTAGTCAAACAAATACTTTTTTTTGCTCTTTGTATTTACACTTTGGTTTATATTTATTATTTACACACGCAACTACACTTGCACACTTGCAAGCACTTGGAATTCGCACTATAAAGCCCGTAGTTGGATTTTTTGATTCATGTAGTGAAACAATACCGCAAATAAAAGGAACCATAGAAATTTAAGACATGGGCATAGTAATCGTTTGCTGGGGCATTCGTACCTCAGCATTTTACCACAAAAGTTTTTACGTAATGTCGGTTCGGTGTCAGGATCACGAATGAATTTAAAAACACGTAAAATTTAAAAATGCTCTCAGAAAATGCTTGAGTACTAAACTTTATTATAGTGTACAAGGGTTTTTTGACGACAACGACAAAAATGGTGATTAGCGATGTGACATGTTTATTAATAATTGTTTATTTTTCTTTCATATTGTAATGCAATTTAATTTTAATCTGTAACATTTAATAATATTGTACACCTTACCTGGTAGACCGAGAGACAATAAACTTTGAACTTTAAGCAATGTAATTAGTCATTTTAAACTGCGTTCTTCCGCTAATGACTTCCTTATTGATCATCGAATTGTACCGAGCGGGAACTGTGCGTGACAGAACGATGCGCATTTCGTTCCGCCAAGGTCGTATCGTCGGTTTTTCACGTGGCCTTTAATGTTATTATAGTTGAACTGATAATCGCGTCGCTATCTCTTCTATCATAAAAGTTAAACGTTGACAATGTAACGGTCGGTGTGTAACCCTTCTTAGGGACTCAGACAGCTGTCGCGGTGATATGTCATACTCAGACACTGTCGCATTTTTTATGACACCTAGCGATGGAGACGAAGAAGTCGTCCGCCTGGTGGTAACCCACACGCCTATCTATGACAGTTGTAGTGCCACTCGCAGAGCTTTAAACCGCAAAGATCTGAGGGGCACTGCCACTGCGCCCGTCACCTTGAGACATAAATTTCGGTAAGTCCGATGTGTCTGTAATTTCACCAGCACCCTTACCGTTCAAAACCAAAGAAATAGATAAGCATGATTTGTATGCGATTTACAGTAAGTTACATCATCACACAGTTATCGGGTCTTCGAATTGGGCGGCAATGCAGTATTGGTAATGTATATTTACAATTATGTATGTAACATAGAAATTAAAAACAGCTATTCAACAATAAGTACAAATGATAACAGACTGCCAAAATTATCCATTTAATTATGAATTTAATGTCATAATTCCACCAAAAAAAACTACACTGTTTATATACTGTATGTATACTACAGGACGAATTTATTTTGTAAATGAACATTCCAAAATATAAAAAATCAATCTAGAAAAATGCCCTTTAGCGACCTTCAAACCTTTAGGCGTTTACACCTGTATTTTACATTCTATAAAATATTCACAGCAGTGTTTTTTAACTATCCATAATTATACCTCTGCGATGTGGCCTACTTGAGAATTAATTTTATCCATGGTTAATTACGAACTTGATTTAACAAATTATGTTAAATATTACGCTTTCGTTCTTCCAATGTCGCAGACTTGTTTTAAGGGATAAATTGGTTAGGAAGAATCGTTACACACATGTTTTCTAATATGTTAAAAGATACCATACAATTTCCCCTTGAATTACGACGTGAAATAGCAGATATCCGCTCATCAACCCATTTATACGTTCCACTGCTGGGCACGGGTCTCATTTAGGCCATAGTCCATCAAGCTGATCGAATACGGATGACTGTGAAAGAGTTCGTAAAGGGAAGTACTGCCACCTTACCCATTTCTGCCGTAATATGAGCATTATTGCCTTCCAGTTTAGAGAGGTAAGGGTGCTGGTGAAATTACAGGCACGTGGGACTTGTCAACTTATTTCTCAGGGTAACGGGCGCAGTGGCAGTGCCCATAAGATCTTTGCGATTTAAAGCTCCAAATGGCACTGTAACTGTTATGGATAGGCGTGTCGCTAGTCACCAAGCGCACGATTTGTTCGCCCACCCGTCACTTGGTATTATGAAAAAAAAAAAAAGTTTTATTACAATGTTTTTCTTCTCACTCTCAGGGTCGTATTCCAGAACTCTACTCAATGCTCAAGTCAGGACTTGAGCAGACTTGAGTATGATTTCAAGGTCTGGAAATACGACCCTAATGGCAAGGACTCGAGTATGATTTTCAGTGCTCACTGTAATACTCAAGTCCTGACTTGAGTATTGAGTAGAGTTCTGGAATACGACTCTCAGACTCATAGGTGCGAGCTCAGATTCGAACCCAAGGCCTCTGCTTGAGCACTCACAAAATATTACAAGCAGGTTTTGTTTATTTGGCGTGCGAGTAATAATTGTAACTTTTCAACTCAATTCGAGATCGATCTATTCAACAGAAATTGTGCGTCAGTAAAGAATTTATTATCTCGTTCTTTATTAGTGAATTTCGCAAATTTTGTTCATTGTCATTTTTTTTGTATGTACGTGATAAATGTTTTTATAGGTTTTCTGTTGGTTTTTGTTAGTATCATTATTACATTATAGGTTAGTGGTGTGAGTGTCACCTACTTACTTATCAACAGATTAAAGTATTACGATGTCGCATTTGCTATTTTATCTTAATTCCATAGTCCTTTTGACCTGACAGTGTCATCAAAGCTTGTTTTTTATTCGATTTCCATTTCCAGCAGAGAACTGTTTACTTATTATTGTTATTTTAATATCTATTACGTTGTAATAAATTGTTTATACCATTTAAGAAAAAATCTCTCGTAATGTTGCATAAATCTTGAAGACCATTTTATGAAGTTGATATCATGAACACCAAAAGACAATTATCCATCATTTTTTAGTCCAGGTTCTTTTTCGATATTTAATTATAAAAAAAATTATGCGAACACGTGTAAAATAAATACAGTCGTAAACGGAATCCTACTATGTTGCATATGCATGACACGTTATTACCCAATTTCATTTCTTGAAAATACGTGATTTAACAAAAAAATATTGCTTGGGAAAACAATAAATTTGATACATACATAATTTACATACTAATTTGTTTTGATCGTTTGGATATCTTTTCTCGATTCATTCAGAAATCTACGATGCCAATTGATAGTGAAAGTTTGTCTCATAAATAAAGAAAATTACTTGTTTACTTTAAAATTATTTTCGGTAAAGAGAAATCAATAAAAAACGGCGAAATCAGCTAAATATACCCCACTTGTACGTCTCATTGAGATTTACTGTGCAGAGAATATTACTTTCTAAACCTTGTTTGAAATAGGCATTAAGTACTTAAAAAAACCAAAGGGTTACTAAACCATGCACCAACGCTCTAATAAAAAAATTATGTACCTAACGGCGTTATATCGGGAACTGTTCCTATAATAGAATTCCGAAGCCCACTGATAAGTTATGACGTAAGCCTTTGATTCCGGTGCTCATCCAATAAGGGCGACCTATCTGACTCCTGTACTCACAGGATACAGTAATGTAATAAAAAAACATCGCAACGAGTATATTTAGCTCCGACGAACTTGTATATTTAATAATAATAAATTGCGGTCGCTGCAAAGCATAATGAAAACGGCAGACGACATGTCGTGATACAACTTAGCGATACTGTTTCTTCGGTAACGACAAGTATATATATGGAGAACACTTGCAAATAGAATTGATCCACCAGAATCACTTAATAACAAGGCGGAACATCGACCTTTAAAAATTTTGTTGTTGATCATATATGGCAAAAAACTATGGTCCTAAATAGCCACCCTGAAAGACTTGTATCAATTTTTTTTATAATACTTTATTACACAATAGTTTGACGGAATAAGGTCGTGTTTAAATAATTGATTTTACAGGTTGATCAACTGTGTTTTGTCGGAGGGTTAACAGGTTTTGCTTCCTTCAAAGAAAACATTAGATACAAACAGATTGCGTTCAATTCAACTGCAGTAAACAGTAAACGACATATATCAAAGAGTAATGTCACAACACTCGTTACAAAGCGGAGACGAGGCAAAACATCGGTTCGCATTATCGAGAGCATATTGTACACGTGTGTTTAAACGTGGAGATAGCGTTTAGGCAATGTGGAACGCCCCAGATGCGTGTCGCGTAACAGTGGAGGGACGCCCTAGATGTGTTGTTGCGTAAAACTAGGTAACTTATACGCATTCCTGGAGACTTGAGAGTTTATGTAGCCTTGTGGTGGCAACTTCAATGACATGCCTAAGTGATATTAAGTAGCTTAAACTTCCGCACTAAACTTAAGTACGTCTTAGACTAATGCCTGAATTGTTATAATTAATAACACAAAAATCTAACACTCAGGAAAAATTCCTTCGATCCGGCCGGATTCGAACCGACGTCTCCTTGCAAACCGTGCCAGATGCTATGCTAACTAAGCCACGGATTTATTCAGGTATCACAATCTGTGTAGCCAATTGAATGTTAAGGAAGCACTTTCAAAGTCGAAGAAAAAGTCCTATTTTCTATATTAAGAAAATCCGATTTCTTCCAATAGAATGTTGGAAAACGCATCATACGTGTCACGTTTATCTGCGATAGTGTACAGTCGGTCGCGATACGTGATGAAAGGTATTTTTGTGGTATCTTCATTGTACGTTTTATCAACTCTCTATCGGATCCTGAGTGACACGTACGCGAGATAATAGAGGTACTTAGAAGTTTGAATTGAGAAATAAAAAAATTGGTGCAAGCTGATAAGTTGGAATAAGACCATCGCTGCGTTGGAGTTTTATAGAACCAATTCCTTCTATTGACAATGAGAAGACTGATGTCTAAACAAATACTAGCATCAGCATTTTATCTATATGAATTTTACTTTTTGAATTTCGCCACTTTGTCATTGAGGGTACATTATCTTATAGCGTTCATGGTTCAACAAAATTTTATTACAATTAACAAGTTTGAAGATGCACTTTTCATTGAAACATCTAAAACCAATTGAAAGTACATCTTAAATTTACATAGTTCAATAAGTATTTTCATTGGTAATGGCATTTTTATTGGATCACGTATCACGGAGAAATATTTGTATGGCCTACATTTATTTTTCTCGTGAGCTTCGGTGTAATTTGTAGTTATCTATGTGTGTACATGACACCCGCGTCTCAGGGCTTATCTAGTGCGGGGCTACGTGATGTGCGTTATTATTATTATTATTATTTCAAATGAAAATACATATTTTTTTTATAATATAAAGTGACGGGACGAACAAGTGATGCGCCCGATGATAAGACACACGCCTGTCCATAACATTGGCAGTGCCACTCAGAGCTTTAAATCGCAAAGATCTGAGGGGCACTGCCACTACGCCCGAAGTCATCCTGAGACATAAGTTGACAAGTCCCATGTGACGGTAATTTCGCCAGCACCCTTACCCTCATAACCGGAACGCAATAATGCTGACATTACTGCTAGGCGACATATATAGGTAAGGCGGCAGTACTACTCGTATTCTTTCACAAGGAGCTCTAACTGCTACTAAATTTAAAATTGTACTTTCAGTTATTTGTTTTTATGTGTATATTTTTGAATGCTCTAATAATTTTGTTTTCTTACAAGATACTGTAAATAGTAAAGAAGCATTTAAAGATTAAGGTATACAATTACCAACTTAACTTGGTTCGTATAAAACTGAATTTACTATTCCCTGAAAATGTTAATTTCTTAATCGTGTTACCGCTCGTGCTCGAGTCTAATGTACGAATCTTATTATAATAAACGCTGTAGTAAGACGATTGTATACTTGTATTCTAATAATTTACTTTGAAAGTGACGTATTCAATTTACCTTTCTAGGTAAACTTTATGTGAAATTATTTAATGAAATGCATTAAATAATCTACATCTAATTTTATATGTACATAGTAATGACTTTCTTGGTATGTTTCTTGTATGTATGTGTTATTGGTATAGTTTGTGCAATTACCAGTAGTAGTTTATATGAAAATTATTTCACGAATCGAATATAAGAAATGAAATGCAATAGTTTGATGAATGAATGAATTTCAATAATAGGAATTTTGATGACGAAATAAAGATGCAATGTCGCCAATCATACCATCAATCAGTCTCAGTACACGATCATGGGCATTTCGACGATTAAGTCGATAATGATTGAATGCAAGCAGATTTCAGATAAAATGTTCAAATGAGAAGCCCAGTTGGAAGAACGTAAATATAAAATCTAGGTTTCAATTTCCTTCGGGATATCTGCAGCACCAAAACTTTTGGAATTCATTAATTTTCAACGAAATGTAACATCGTGCGGAAACCTGTTCACAAAATTCACCAGCACTCATCATATCAAGGTGGGAGATAATGAACTGCAGCCATAAAAGGAGACACCAAATAAATATTTTGTAGCATGTTTTTTTCTGTTTTGAAGCTTTTCACTCGTTACATTAGAATGTTTCTTCATCGACCATCTTTCCTTATTATAAATCAAAACCGCTGTATATTACGAATCAGGAATGCGCTAAGCAAACAATTTGTCGGTGAACGGCACAAAAACTGCGCAGGCGCAGTTCAGTGGCCATAAGACGGCTACTGTGCATAAAAAAGTACTGAACGTTGCATTATTCATTTACTGAAATATCTTAAAACTATTTAGAAATTTATTGTGGATTTTTTAACTTGCACTGAGGATTGCTAAGATAACAATATAGCAATAAGTAGCACATTGTATTACTAGGGCGAAAAATACGTTATTACAGTCGAGTTGACATTTTATGCACTAACCACGGGCTTAAACATCACGTGCTTGCAATAACCTTGGCGCCATAGTAACATAGAATGTTTTTTAACCTACTTTAGAAAAGGAGGAGGTTCTCAATTCGTCTGTACTTTTTTATGTATGTATATTATGCGATTACTTCGACGTTTGTGAAACGATTTCGGTGATTCTATTTTTTATTGGAAAGGGGGTGCCTCAGTATCACTACTGAGGTACCCCCTTTCCAATAAAAATGTGGTGCCATTGATATTTGAAGAAACTATTCCACCTCTCTCAAATTAGAGGATGAATTCGGTTTATTAAATTTCACTAGCTTTTCGTAAACCGATTTCAATAAAACTTGGCATATAGATGTAATTGATTCCAATAAAAATAAAATGTTACCGTTACTTAGAGCTGATCTGATGGAAATATCAGACAGATGAGGGGAACCCCTCACCAGTGTACAGCAGGTACCTTGTGTCCAGGACTTCGATATGCTAGTTATAGTTGAGGAGACCGCAGTAACGAACACAGCGAAAGCAAATTTTCATTTAAAAAAAGTTATAATCATTTAAATAATAACAATAATAACACACACACTCAATACGGCCCCGCACTAGGGAAAACCCTGTGTCGCAGGTACCATGGAGTCACACGTAGATAACCACAAATTACACCCAAACTCACGAAAGAAATAAATGTATGTCATACAAATATTTCTCCCGGCCCGGGAATCGAACCTGGGACTTCTGCGTGGCAGTCCGGCATGGTAACCGTTTGGCCACGGAGGCAGTTCATGGCAATGGATCACAATCTCACTTGATTCTCTGACTACGTGACTGAGTCTGGTACGCAGTTGTCCAAAAAATGCCTATGAACTCTCTAGCTTCGATTCCACGAGAGAGTCGTCGCCTAATAAGTTTCTTTGCTTTTTGCTCCATCGAATGCCAGGCAGCTAACTGGTATTGGGCAGAGCCGTTCCAAAGGAGCACATATACGGGCAAAAACGTATTAATTATACAAGTTTCTGACGGACGGCGCTGACGGCAAAAAAAAACAGTTTTAACTCAATACAACGATCTACGAGTACAACAAGCATGTAGTGATATTCGTAAGATCTACTGACTCTGTCTGTAAGCTCGGTTGGTACAAGCGGTGGCAACCAGCAGATGCTGGTTCGAGTCCACTCAGGTTGAAGGCATTTTTCATTGTGTTCTTCGACTTTTGTATCAGGAAACTAGTTCGGTATTTTCTCAAAAAATATCTGAATATCATGATAGTAAACATTACGATTTTCAATAAAAATAAATATTGCGGATATAGAGAAAACAATGCTTTGAGTATTTTCCACATTAAGTTTGACAATATATTTGTCTGTAGATTTCGATGTCAAGAGATTTGAGTCATATTGAAAATGTCTTTCGTAATATCCGCACAAATCACTTGACTGAGTCATGTTCATCTGTATTACTTAGCAAAGAAACAAACCTGTCAGGGTGCGGTTATTTACACAGGTTGGTTTTGATGCATTCAATATTGGGCGGTTCACATCCGTACTGTCTGAGCCAACAAGTAGACTAGATTGACTTATCAGTTTGGATTCTATTATTAGTTTTTTTATGTATTGTTTTTCTAATGGGGTTGGGCTAAATGACATGTTCGATAATGACCAAAGTCCCTAAATAAATAGAGAAGAAAAAAAAACAAAGAAACAAAAACGTCTTTTGACAAAATAACGGTGGCAGTCTAGTGGGATATTGCTTCTCAATTGAGAGGTGGGTTCAAATCTCTGTGGTAGCATGTATCTATAACTTAGATATCTAAAGTACATTGATTTGTAAATATTTAGTAAAAATACCTCTCGCTAACTGAAGGTAAACATCGTGATGACTGCTGCATGTTAGTAGCAGTAGAGCTCGTTGTGAAAGAGCTCGTCCAGGTAAGAACAGCCACCTTACCTATTTCTGTCGCTAAGCAGAAATGTTAGCATTACTGTGTTCCGGTTATGAAGGGTAAGCGTGCTGAGAAAATTACAGGTACATGGGAGTCATCAACAAAGTCTCAGGGAGTAGGGCGCAGTAGCAGTGGCCCTCAGATCAAAAAATAAAGAGTTCATAACCCTCGAAAAACGTGGACCGCGGCCTAAACCCTATCTTTAGAGAAACGGGACGTCTAATGGGTTGATTATGACGATGAACATCAAACAAAATTTTTAAATGCCAGACATAACACGAGTTGAACGTATCGTGTGCATGTCGCGCTCATGTAACGGAAAATTATGTAAATTACATTTAATTATCGATGACTTGATGTATATTATACTTCGTGAGACGCAAAACACAGTTAAATTTAAAAAATCTGCATAAATAGATTGAAGAATAGTTATTGAAAAACTGAAGTGATTGGATAGTTTATTTATCTCACCATTACAAATTTCATACAAATACAATTACATCTCATTTTTACTACTTCTCGAAAAGTGATCGTCAGTTTTCAAAATAATGAGAATAATAATTATAAGAATATTATTTTATTAACAATTATTAGAAACAATAATAAGTTATAGTACACAATAGTATACATATAGAAATCAAGATAATTAATGAAACCTAATTGAATTAAACTAACAATGTCAGGTGCCTACAATAATGCAGGAAATGTCAATTGAAAGGATTCTTAATAACTAATCAATGTAAATCAAAGTATGATAATATGACAAATGTTAAATTCATTAATCAAAATAATATTTTATTTGTTTATGCAGTTCTTTGAATGTACTCTGTTACTGAGTAAATGGATTTTCCCAATAAAAGTTTCTTTAGTTTGCGCCTGAATGTTTCCTCACAACATTTACTTTTTAGTTCGGCAGGCAGGCGCTCGATATATTTCTAAATAAACCTGTATTTAGTCGTCTCCAGTTATCTCACCGTGCAAAAGGCATGGTGGATAAACCAAGTTCTATATTTAAAGGTAAAACGAACTCGACAGAATTGTACACGCATGAGTTTTATACGAATTACACTTTTAGAGCATCATCGTGATCGACTGGCACAATGAGGATTGAGGTCTTCACACGTTTTCTGAGGGTTGTGACCTTTCTGCAATGTGCAGGTTTCATCACGATTTAGAACTTTCAGTCTCGCTGCATTTCGGCACGCGGCGCGGTCTCGGAAATCTTGCGAAAAACAACTTTCGAGATTGTTTTGAAAATAATTTTTCATACGTTAGACTAGGCATTTAGGTCGTCAAAACAGGATATTTTAATTAAGTTTTTTCGAGGGTTATGACCTATCTTCGATGTGCAGGCTTCATTATGCTAATCATATGCTTTCAGTCTCGCGGCATTCCCGCGTCCCGGGAAAAACGAGTTGTAAAAGTTTCCAATACTTATAGACTAGGCATTTAGGCTTTCACAACACAAATTTAAAATAAAAAATAATTTAGGAAAATTATTAGTCGGTCAATGACATGTCGTCGAAAAATTCGAACCAAGACCTCTAACTTGAGAAGCAACCGTATCTTCAACTAGACTAAAATCGTAACTTTCAAAATGCTTCACAACTGTTCGCAAACTTCATACAAATCTGATATCGGCTGAGTAACGGCGAAGCGGGTATACTAAACTATGGAAAACGGTTTACCTCAGACAGCTAACTATCAGCTGTCGGTGAAGATTAAAAGCAAAATGCCTTACGGTCAAGAAACATCACATGGCATATTAAATTCCACCAAGTGTATATTTTATAAGGTCTGACCAATCACCTTATAAAATATACAATACCATTTCTTTTTTGTACAAAGCTCTACGTTATGGCGTTCGAAGCAGAATAAAAAGTGACATAGCTTAACCAGTGACTGAGTGGATGTATTTGCCAGTAAAGGCAGTAGTTTAGTTACTTTTAGTAGCAGTAAAGCTTCTTGTGAAAGAGTTCGTCCAGGGAAGTACTGCCTTACCTATTCCTGTCGCCAAGAAATAACATAAGCATTACTGCATTCCGGTTTTGAAGAGTAAGTAAGGGTGCTGGTGAAATTACAGGTACATGGAACTAGTCAACTTATGTGTCAGGGTGACGGGCGCAGGGCAGTGCCCCTCAGATCTTTGCGATTTAATGCTCTGAGCTACAACTTACAACTATTATGGACACGCGTATCGCTTACAACCACGCGCACGACTTGTTCGTCTTGTCATTGTGTCATTAAAAAACATCAAAAACCATGTTAAATCCCACGAGGTGCGGTTGTCACACCTTTATAAAAGGTACAATATTTTATAAGAGACATATATTTATTCCAGAGAATAACATAAAAAGAAGACAATACTTATTCCAGAGCATTCTCGCGCAGTCTCGTCCCGTATCGTAGGTATCTAGCTTGTATGTCACACAATCGACATTCTTTTTGTTTACGAACCTGTGTAAATAAATACTAAATAATATAAATAAAATATCCCAACTCACTTAATAGAAAAGGAACACACTATTTAATTTATTACCCGGTTTCATTCACACAGTCGCATCCACATATAAATAACGTACCATCCTCATACCACACACACCATTAACGCGACTGAGCCCCAGCTACACATTCAAACATACACACCAATACCCACATACCCGAATAGATACAAGCGCAGCCAGACTATCGATGACGAATTTAGTTTATGTTACATTGTATTAAAACATGTTTTGTATGATTCTTTATAAATTTGTTATAAAAAAATGTTATGTACAATTTCGTTACAAAAATCATCTTCCATTCAGTTCCGCAGCAATGTAAACTGAGCCTAAAAAGTGACATAGCATAACCTGTGACCGAATGTACTTTATCATGTACCCCTCTCAAAATGTCAAAGAGCGCACGAACGGACGGACATTTCAGAAAAGATAAAAAAATTAGGTTTAGCTTTTACTACTTTATATTGTTTGCAATTAAACTTTACTTAATTACATATGAATAGTTAGTATGATGGTTGCTGTTCCATTGTGCTGGACGGATCTAATCTGTGTCTGTGGCTCACAGGTTAAAAAACCCTGGGTTAACAGTACTGGAGTAAGAATAAATTAAATTTCGATTTATTTTTTCAATCTGCGGCCGGAAATGAACTTCACTATAAAGTAAAGCATATTAAACGTAACAGCGAAATAATATGTTTCAATTTGCGAGGTGTCGAGTGTGTTCACTGTAATGACCGAGAGTTTTCCCATTGCCTCCGTTCTCAGCAATCATCCAATTATGTGTGCACGCAGCTTTAGTGACAATCATTGACTATTTGAAGTGTGAGACTTGTTTTATCTATCTCATCGTATCATTTCATACGAACAGTGGATTATAAAATGATGGTAATATGGCAATGACAATGACTTGACTGAAAACGAAGAGAATAAGTTTGACAGATGAACAGCGTCAGTCTCCAGACTGGCATTAAGCAGAGTCGCGTCCTTTTTATGGTAGGAACACGTATTAATTAATTTTTTACGTTAAGAGTCGATACTACCTCAGCTCGCATGTCGAGTGGCAGGGACACGGGCGGGCTGTATTTCAGAATTATTTTTTTTCACAAAACGAAATTAAAGCCATTTGAAAAATGTATATCGTGTACCATACGTGTTCTATTTAGCTCTGTTGTTATAAAAAAAAATATTGTTATATGAAAAGTATCTATTGAATACAACTTTTTTCTTATAAAATTTCGAGGTAAGTTTGTGTTTATTTTTCTATCGTGAAAATTTTTAAATATTGTGTTTTCTCACCGTATGGTAATCAGTGAATATCCTCAATTTTACTATATATTTTTTCTAAAGTGATTGATTCAACAGTTTCAGAGTTATGCAGAATCAACAAAAGCCACTTGAGGTTGTATTTACTCTTAACAGTTTTTTGTTAACCGTACAAGTGTTAAACCAAGGCTTGTATATTATACTCTTGGTATAGATATAAATAAAGCTACATATGATCATACGTCAGAGCTTTTATCAACATTAAAGTCATAAAAATAATACGACTCATGTAGCTCGGTTTATGGATATATAACAAATATATTATATGTGAAATTTCGTGAGTGTTATACACTTCCGGACACATAATTCGAGCCACCACGCATTTTCAGTATTAAGTGCCCTAAGCATAAACAATGTTTGATCAGTAAAAACTATTATGCAATTTTGAAACTGGTATACTAAACGTCTTTTCCGAGTGAAAGTTTTTTCTTCGACGATAACACTATTTTCGCATTCTAGCACTTTACGACAAAAATTCGA
This sequence comes from Hyposmocoma kahamanoa, assembly GCF_003589595.1. NCBI lineage: Eukaryota > Metazoa > Arthropoda > Insecta > Lepidoptera > Cosmopterigidae > Hyposmocoma > Hyposmocoma kahamanoa. The sequence continues at coordinate 300,544 of NW_020653761.1, forward strand.
GATGGCTCGAATTATGTGTCCGGGAGTATATTTAAGCATAAAAAAGTTATCGACTAGTTTCGTTCGTAGCCCTTCTCTTCTGAAAAGTTGTCATTTTGTAGATGTGGCCTTTTTACACCGAGTGTGTGATATAGCTGGCTCAATATCTGGAAGGAGGAAATATTTTTCCTAAATTGTATTACACGGAATGAGAAGTCAATAAGCTACGTCAGGAAAACAGAAGTGATTCAACATTTTATTTTTAATCGTGATGCTCGAAATATTTTGAACAGAAACAAAACAATACGACAGTTAGGGGCAGGGGTTGTCAGCCAAAGAAACAAAGTTCTCGCTTGAGTGAAGCACAAAAGGATACCCAGTGGACCGAACGCTTTGAACTACCAAACTAGTTGGGGATTTTCTAGCGTAAATTCTTCGACAGGTGATAAAACTTCAATGGAATCTGAACACAGGGATCTTGTCATAATGTACAATGGAATTATCCATTTAATTCTGTGGGTAATAATTATATCAAATAACACCATGTAACATGATCTTTACTTCCGGGTTATCAATATGATTTGATCTAACTGGTTCTAACATAAAAATACGGAAAAACTTCATTTACCTGTAAAAATTTTGCTTTTGTAGTTCAGGACAAGGAAAAGTTGAAATTTGCATAACATACCTGTTTTAGCGTATTGTATGGTTGGCAAGAATCAATTATAATATTATTTACATCATATAATAAATAAGAAATACTGTTCTAATTGAAATGATATCATTCATCAACGCATTTATATATCCCACTGCTGGGCACGGGTCTCCTCTAGTAATTGTTGGAAAGCTCACACGTTTTCCGAGGGTTGTCAACCGTCTTCGACATGCAGGTTTCATCACGATGTTTTCGTTCACCGAAAAGCTCTTGATAAGTTTAAAATTAAAGTTCGCACAGAAATTCCGTGAAACTCAAGAGGTGCAAGCCCGGAATGAAACCCACGGCTTCTGCTTACGAGGCGGATAATCCAACCAGTAGGCTACCACTCTAATGATGAATGAAATTAGAAAAGCAGTTTTAAAATTACATTTAAAATAATATGCTCGAGTTGAGCTGGAAATTTTTCTTTTTATACAAACTTTTCGAGGACGAATACCATTCAGAATGTTTAAACTTTGTTTTACAAAGATGTGGTCAGATTTCTTTTTGGCTGCTTAATACTCGCTCATTTCTTTTACTGCCATCGTAATGTCGTCGTGGGGCTGTTTGTTTTTGAATCCAGTTATTTGAGAATCGGTATGCAGATTCTGTAATTCGATCGAAAGTTTAAATATCTGTGTTTCCTTACCTGATTATCAGATTTTGAAATTCCTGTTTCAATACACTTTGCAACAATAAGAACCGCTCTAATAAGCCTTGCTCTATTCTCTTCTTAAAGGTATTTGTTTTTGTCGTTCCCTCATTGTTGAGAATTGGAATCTTGAATATCTTTCTTTTATTTTATTACAATGAATACACATTATTTAAGTGTGCATGCTCCATCGTCGACCATCGTCACTTTCCATCAGGTGAGATGGAGGTTAAATGCACGCTGACGAAATGATAAATGACGATATGTGACACGTACCTTGTCTTTTTACCACCTGTTAAGGTATATTTTAATTAACAACATTGTTAGACGGAATAAAACAATGAATGCATATTTACCACAACCGTTATTTGCAAATTAGAAAAAGAAATACTCATGTAATAATCAAGTACGTTTACTGTGCCTACGATGTGCTGTGTTCCTTACACAACCATTAAAAATAAAAACAACAGTTACTTCACTCATCTTATATATGTAAAAAAGTTCGTAAACTTTAAGAAAGCTCTACAACGGAATATGTATACGAATTTTCTATTCCAAAGCCATTTAAGGAACTTTTTACAAAATATATCGGATGACGAATGAAAAAAAAAGCATGTACAAGAAAACATACTTACGGCAAGTTAATGTATTTGTAACTATTACTGGTGGTACAGTTCTTTCTTGAACTCACGCCTCTAGCCATTTCTGCCCCAAAACAGCTTTTCTGTGTTCTGAATTGAAGGATAGGGAGAAATGTTGCGAAATTGGGAAAACTTCTTTGTATAATAAACATCTTTAGACAATGGTAACCTCTTTCACCGGGTAAGCCGTTTAACTGTTTGCAAGTTTTGAGAAACAAGGACCACACAGAAAGTACAGTGTTAACATGCTAAAATTCCCACCCGTTCAAGCTTAACGTAAGCAAAGGAAGTTTAAACAAATCAACAGGGCTGTAGAGATGTTGCGACATGACAAATATTCAAAACGAATAATCCATTTGGACGAAGCACTCAAGCTCAAGCAAGCTAAATACTGCCATCGTTCACGGAGGCTGTGCAAATATTCGCTGGGTGAATGTGATATCGTCAAGGTAGAGTATACGGTTTGTGAGAAAAGGTTATAAACTAAGACGTAATGTGTTAAATAGCTGTGGTATTTAAACATATATAAACAAAGAAATAAATCAAAATTATTTTTTGGCAATTAAGGTCCAAAGTTTTGCATACTTCAGGCATATTCATATTCATATTCATATTCATTTATTCATTGCCACCATATGTTAGAAAAGGTCTTAACTTAAATACATGTGTTCATATGGACCCCGTTAGGGCACTGCAAGATTTAACAATTTGAGAGAGGAACTTAATATAATATTACCTACTCACTTTCACACATTCACATACCACATTTATATTATTATATTTACAGTGTAATAACTATAATTTTATATTTATTTTCTACCTATACAATTCAAATAATAATGGAATTAAAACATAAATTTAACTCTTGACATATAGTTATAAAATTGCAACATAGAGCTTATGTAATCTAAAATACACAAACGAGGTAATAGCATAGCATCTACAATCATATAACGAATATATTCTATTTTAAACGAAATTTTATTATAATATTAAAACGAATACGAATAGCTACTCGAATTTGTCTGAAAAAAATTCCTCTATAGAATAGTAGCATTTTTTAATTAACATATGTTTTAGATGTTTAATAAACGTTATGTATTTTTCGTTACTTTTGATTTTATTTGGGATTTTATTATAAATTTTTATCAACATACAATGCGGGCTATTAGTAAATAATTGCAATTTTGAAAAGGGTACATGTATGTGGGTAAGAAAATATGTAGATTAATTTTAAGCAAATAGAATAATCTGTAGATGAGTGTACTCGAATAAGGATTTGCAAGAGTTGTTTAAAAAATTAATTTTGTATAAACAAAATTATGAAGTTAAAAAAGTTGGAGTGTACCTATTATTTGCGTGGTGTTAGTACTGGTTTTAATTAAATCTTGAAATCTGCCAATTTGGAGTTAATACTTTATTTGAATATACAGCGATGTGTTTAGGTTGTCGTAGGATTTATGCGGATTGAAGGGATGCGAAAGAAGTATGTCAAGATTATGATTCTTGCTTTAGAATAGAATACGTTTATTTGCCAGAATACAGTTAATATACAGATCTTAAAAAAATAGGCGCTTTGTCGTCGAGTTGCGGATACCAGGCCGTTGCACCAAGTACCAAGTATACAGATCTTAAATTAATTTAGGTACAATGTATTCAACCTGCAAGCAGGTGTGCAAATGTAATAGAATTTATATGTCTTGTGTACAGTTAATTGCATGTTAATTAGTATTTGTAAAGTCGAAATATTCTTTATTACTATAGAAGCAATGTGTCAAAAGCAATTTTGTCAATTGTAGGTTAAAAGTAAGTCCTTGTAGTAATTTAATGTCATTTGGTAAATTATTAAAAATCTTGATGCACATGTTGAAGCAGTTATTCGTATAAATTATTTTATGGCAGCGAAGTTGGTATAATTGATTAATAATTTTAGCTCCAGTTTGACGTTGAATTATTTCGCCACGTATTTCGAAATGTTGAGACTGAGTCTTGACAAACACACAGATGTTTCTAATATACATGCTGGCTTTCTTTTTTTATGATACCATGTGACGGGACAAACAAGTTGTACGCCTAGTGGTAAACGATACGCCTGTTCATAGCAGTTGCAGTATTGCATTGCCACTGCGCCCGTCGCTCTGAGACATAAGTGGGAAAAGTTCCGTGTACCTGTAATTTCACTTGCACTCCTACCCTTCAACACCGGAAAGCAGTAATACTCTCATTACTGACAGCGTCAGAAATAGGTAAGGCGGCAGGCGGCTTCCCTGAACGACCTCTTTCACCAGGAGCTCTAACTGCTACTCGTACTAACATTTGGTAAGAGGAAATTCTTTTCCTGACTGGTAGACGGGCTTGAGGTTCTATCTGCTAATCACGGGAAATACTAAATGAAATTTTAGTTATTCTTATAAGTTATATAACACTTTCTTTTTAACCGACTTCAAAAAAGGAGGAGGTTCTCAATTCGACTTTCGGATTCGTTACGCGATAACTCCGGTATTTGTTAACCGATTTTCATGATTCTTTTTTTGTTGGAAAGAGGGTACCTCCATAGTGGTCCTATTTCATTTTGAAGAAAATCATCCACCTCTAAGGGTGGCTGATCACGCATGAACATTCATTTTTATAAATAGCGCCTAAATTTTACCTAAGGAGCAATTATTTTAATGGTTGGTTTTGCTATTTTCCAATTCAAGGCGTTTTTCTCTCAATATACTTTGAGTAGTGAGAACCGATTTTTATTATTTTTAGGTCAAATCCTTTATAGTGGCGAACTAGGAGATATTTAAATTAAACTTGGCAAATAGATGTAATTCCACGTACTTTTGAGGTCGGTTTTTTTACAAGCTATCAATTCATATTATGTCGGAATAAGATAGCGTCGACTGCATATTCAAGATAAAAGGTATAGGTATAGGACATATCGATTGCAAACAAAAATGGTTTGGCTTAAGTTACACGTGTATATATAAAGTGAGTGTAGTGTGTCGGGAAAACATGAGTGATGATGGTAAAGCCGTAAGTCCACATGACTAGGATAGTCATCGACAATTAAAGAAGATAGATATGTTTGTTTTTAAGCTGGCTATTGCCGCTTGCCAATATACCCGTGATAATTTCGGACGGAACATGAGCAAAGCGAGCAAGAAATTCATAGATCGAGTTTGGACCAAAACCGTAGGTATTTCAAACGATTATCATTAGTTACAGGTTTCTTACTATGTTATGACTTTTTATCCTTTTTTGTGGTTTATTCTTCGTTATAGAATATTGGGAATAAGTAACATATTCATATTATATAATAAGATTATACGAGTTGATTACAGTTATCATCACGATATAAATACTACATAGTTCAGTCCATATTTTGACGACCTCGGTGGCGGTTTACAATGTGGGTGCCGGATGCGGTGGTCCCGGGTTCGATTCCCGGTAAGATCAATATGGGAAATCAACGTTTAATTGGTTCTAGTCTATGTCTTCTTGGAAGTGTCCCAGAATGAACTCCGTTGCTCTATAGGAAATTCCCGAGTTTGAGACCAGGTTTGTGGTTGTCCAGCACATATTAAAAATATATATTTTTTCACTGTTTATCGACTTCAATGATCGTGTCCCATCACTGGCTCACGAAGTTTGACATGTGTCATTCTCATCAAGCGAAATTTTATGGAAAAAATCTATGATAATTGTAAAATCTTCAAAGTTATAGCGTAAATATATACAAAAAATAGTTACATTGGTTACATTGTGACAATCCAATCGCAAAATTCAATTCTCCTATTCGTTGTTGACGTCGGCTTGAAGTTACGAATTCGAAAACTAACAATAGATACTTGTGCCGGGAGCCCTGACACACAAAGCTGGCCGACAAAGGAGTAATTCCGACCAATGATGGTCTACTACCACCACACCAATATATGGATATGTCATTGTACGATGATTGGCCAAAGGTTATTTTGAGAAATCTGCATTTGGACAAATTGCATTTGCAATCGCACAAAGTCGTAAAGGCGTCTTTACACCTTTCCACTCTCCCTCGAAGCGATATAATGGAATTGAATAAACATTTAATATGATAAATAGATAGATAAAATAACAAGATAGATAAAATGTTTAATATCTTCCCACAAGCTCACACACACAGCATATTAAATAATTAAAAAACAAATAGACGCAAAACAGAAACTAAAATTGACAGTGAAAACAAAAAACGACAAAAAGACAACAACAACATTAACACATTTGTAAGTCCCACTTCTGGCGAGGGATTGGGCTATAGTCCGCTACGCTAGGGCTGGAGATTTGACACGTATTCCAAGGGTTGTGAAACTTCTTCGACGATGCAGCTTTCATCACGTTTTCCTTCTCCGAAAAAAGCTCATGGTAAATTTCTAATTAAATTTCACACACAAATTCCGAAAAATTTAGACGTGCGATACGAATCCACGGCCTCTGCTTGAAAGGTGTTGTGTCAAACCACACGAGACAACGCAGAAACAATGCAAGGTTTTCTACATTGACCCGGCCGGGGATCGAACTCAGGGGTTTAAAGATAGCAATACCATGAAAACTGGTGTGCAAGCCACTCGATCACAGAGGTTACGTATCCATATAACATATTTATATAACGTTTAATGGAATGATAATCTTTGATCTTGTAACATTTATTTTGATAATTGTAATTGCGATTTTTTTTATTAAATATTTTACTTTATTTCTTTTCAATTGAATAACTTTCTGTGACGATTATCAAATTTCTCAACTCCTTTATTTTTTATGTTCCATTTTATGATTTTTTATTTTTAACTCTCACACATTCGTACACCCACATCGCGTGAATAAATATACACTATTCGTTTTCTTATTTTTAGTTTGCTGTTGATGCACCACATCGTGCTACTCCAATGATGATTGCTGAAAACCGGTGCTTTGTTTTTTGGCAAAGCTCGCACTGAGCTATGACCTTTTGGCTAGCTGCAGCACACACAAAGTTATTGTTATCTTTAATTTTATATATTTAATTTTGAAACCGTGGTAGCTTAATGGTTTGACTTACTACTTCTCAAGCAGAGGACGTGGGCCCAAATCCGCGGACTCGCATCTCTGAGTTTGTTGAAATTTATGTGAGAAATTTCATTTGAAATTTACAATGAGTTTTTCGGAGAAGGTAAACATCATGTGAAAGCTGCTCGTCGAAGCTCCATAACCCTCGAAAAACGTGTGAAGTCCCCAAGGAGCGTTATGCCAGCAGTGTAGTGGACTAAGGCGTAAAACCTCGACTGAGAGGAGACCCGTGCCGATTAGTGGGACGTATAAATGGGTTCATGATGATGACGATGAGATAACTACATATAATGGCTCTTCCCTCGGCACGCTCTCTCAACTCGCATTCTCACACACGCATGTTAATTGTTAGTACTTATAACACTGGACTTTTTTAAGGACATATTTCATCTGTTTGAAATATGTACGCCGAGGTCGACGGATATTCAATCAATCAATCAATATATTTTCAAAACAAGCAATTTATTCGTCATCGTAGGTCGTAATATGATAGGATGCACAGACTTATTTAACACAATTATAATGCACCTCTTACAGAGGCATACTAAAATTTTCAATTATGCCTTTCAAGGTCAAGTAATAATTCTATTCGATGTCAGAAGAAAATTTAAATTCATCCTATTATGTAATATTAAATTATAAGCGTATTATAAACTCGCTACGTAAAAATCTCGTACTTTACAATTAAATAATACGTATAGTGTCATGGACGTATCTACATGCATAATGTAGGTGTGAGGACATCACAGAACAAATAATGTTGTAAATAAATAAAAACTATGTAAGCCTTCGTAATGCATATTGTAGAGATAATGATCAAATAAATTGTAGGTAGAGATTATCTCATTCAGTTGATTCATAGAACGGGTCAAGGTGAAGATTCTAGAAAAAGCAATAATTTTGTAAAATTTAATTAATATGGTGAACCTTTGAACGATGATTGGAATATAAGTGAATTACCTGTTCCGTAAATTTCGATCCAAGAAGTATAGAGTGATTGAAAAGTTTTGATAGTCCCTTGAGCGTCGTGGTGCGAAAGATGACGTACTGACCAGGACATAATACATACAATCGTTATACTGACGACATAAAGTTATGGAGCGAATGTAAATGCAACATGACAAACACAGGGATTGAGTAGACCTATAGAACTACCGACCAGGATGCTTTTAAAAAAGGCCAAGTTAAAAGTACCAAAAATAAACGAGCATGTACGAAGAGTTTGATGCGAGTAGAGGCGTAAAAAGTTAATAGCAGTAGAGCTCCTTGTGAAAGAGTTCGTCCAGGTAAGTACTGCTACCTTACCTATTTCTGCCGTCAACCGTAATTTGAGCATTACTACGTTCCGGTGTGGAAGGGTGAGGCTGATGGTGAAATTACGGGCACATGGGATTTTTGTAATTTAAAGCTCTGAGCGGCACTGTAGCTATTATGGATAGGCGTGTCGCTTACTACCAGGCATACGACTTGTTCGTCCCATCATTTGGTATTATAAAACATTTTTATCGGGTGTCTGCCTACCCAGTAGTTTGTGACAAAGGGTTATAAACTAAGACGTAACGTGTTTAATAATTGTGGTACTTAAACATAAATGTGATTAGATTGTCGTAGGATTTATGCGGATTGATGGGATGCGAAAGAAGTATGTTAAGATTATGATTTTTGCTTTCTTTTTTATGATACCAAGAGGACGAACGATAAACGGTGGTAAACGATACGCCTGTCCACAACAGTTACAGTGTCACTCAGAGCTTTATAAATCACAAAGATCTGAAGGGCACTACCACTGCACCCGTCACCCTGAAACATAAGTTGACAACTCCGATGTGCCTGTAACTCTTAACTTAACTGTTGTTAACTTACCATTCAAAACCGGAACGCAATAATGCTTACCTCTCCCCTTCAGAAATAGGTAAGATGGTTTGCTTCCCTAGACAAACTCTTTCACAAGGAACTCTAGTGCTACAAAAACGAAATGTATTTATGATGAATTGAATTTGCCCCCCTATACATATAAACTACTGTTCCATAAACCGAGTTAATTTTAACTAACTTATTTCTTTCTAAGCCCGAGTCAAGATTACAAATAACTCGCCGTTAGTTAAATATTAATCAGTCAATAGTCAATTTCAAAAAGAAACGTGTTAATATTTTCCGAAGTTACCGAAGTTAAACCTACAATTTTAGGTAACTGTGTCGAAATAAATTACATGTTATACAGTGTTTTAACGTTTATAAGTGAACAAGTGGGACGAATGAACTGTTTAGTGGGATAATGGCCGGTCCAACTACGGCCGGAAATGCAAACACAGGCGTTGAGGTAAACGTGTTAGTTAATTGGTTTAAACACTACGACCCCGTTAACTTCGAATACATGACGTACAGATGTCGTACTTAGTTAAACTTAAAAAGTACAAATCGACAGCAATATTATCAGAAATGCTGTTTAAATTCTCCAAAAGAAAGCTAAATATATGAGTGGGTGAGGATGACGTCAGAGTTTTCAAGGAGTATTATTTCGGGAGTTTATCTAACCGATGTATTTACTTAACTCGCAATGTAGCGATGAAATTCTTGTTTATAGTAGAAAAACATAGTATCAATTGTTTGAAATCTGTTCTTTGTAAAAGAATTAAAATTGTGGAGCAAATATTACGCATAAAATTGGGTAAAACGAAAATTAGTTGAGAACGCACTGCATTTTCCAGCAAACGCAGAGTTAATGACCCTTTTCGTTTCCACAACTGGCACCACACAAAGTACTTTTATATACGGTGTTTTTGTAAATACTTTTTGGTTTTGTTTCTCTGCTATCAATTCTAGTTCTTTTGTTTTATAATTTTTTTCTAAATATTAGTTGTTATTTTTTTCCTTCCGTGGTATCGTTTATGGAAATGAAATTCTCTCTAAACTAAGTCTTATCTTTATTTCTTTCTAAACTAAAATTGAACAGTGCGGCAAGATTATATTATCACTGCTGTAAAACTAGGCAGTGACCATGTTTTGATTATGATCACAGATATATTAACCTAGACAAATTACGTGTTTGATCCTAAGGATTTGCAAAATTGGAAGAACTTAAGCATGAAAAGAACCAAGAGAGAGACAAGGAGGTGCTAATGAACACCATAACAATACCAAGAGATTACCATTAGACCGTTCCCAGAATATATCATTTCCGATTCCTGGCAAGCAACAATTTTGGAATGCATAATGGCTCTCTAGAGCAACTGAAATGCACGTGCGTTAGCCCTTTTTGACATAGACAAAACGTCTGTTCCAACCAAGTGCTACTAAGATTAAATACCACATTGTGTGAATTTTCGTGTCCAATCCCATGAAGCCATGCAACAACTTGGGCATAGTAACAACCATGAACGTCTATAATGCTAGAACTAGGAATAATAATAATGATGCACACACTCGTAGCCCCGCACCAGGGAAACCCTGTATCGCGGGTGCCATGGACTCACACATCGATAACCACCAGTTACACCCAAACTCACGAGAGAAATAAATGCAGGTTCTCCCGGCCTGGGAATCGAAACGTCCTGGGTGGCAGTCCAGCTTGGTAACCGTTCGACCACAGAGGCACTTAATGACAGTGGAAGGCTGTCTACAACCTAGTACCACCGCTTAGTGATCGCGCTGATCTCAGATTGAAACGAAATATCAGAAATAAAATAACTTCCATTCCACGCTGAAAAAAGTGTTTAAAATAAAGATGTTGTTTAAAGACTAAAACTTTATTCATTAAAAAATTAAATTAATTACAAATATCAATCTGCAACGTAGGCTTCGTCAAGTAGACACAAATATAAATAAGCGTTCGTCACATCGTTTAAAGTGATAATGTAACTTGTTTCCATTTGAGCACCTCAAGTACAATGAATGCAGAAATAATGTTAAATAATGAATTGAATCATGTTGTCTTTGATTTAATTATTGATTTGCCAAATAAGACTTGATCGAAATTCGTTTTTTTCACGTCGCAGTGACATAGAAACGATTCAACTTGATATTGAACCTGATATCCAATCGTCGTAGAAATGTATCAAAGTAAAGTGAGCAGAAAATGCTAAATTAGAGAATATAACTCCCCTTCCAAGATTGTTTATTACGTTTTCAATCAACAACTTTAATAACTTAACTTGAATTCAATCTAAAGGCAATAACGGGCAATCCATCAAGTGTAAATGTAAATAGTTAGGACACATCGATCGGTGTAAGCAGGGCGACTGGTCAAAGAACTTTTATTGATCGAAGACCTGGTAGGTTGAATAGTGGACGACGGCTAGTGTAAAGGAAGAAATGATTCAATTGTTAAATTATATATGTCATTTGGAGCAACATACATCTGAAGCGAAATACATAACAATGTTATAAACATAACCTATATCAACTTTATAACCCCAGCTTCTACAGGCTGTACTCAATTAGCTTTTTTGATGCTTTGATAATGAATCACAAGTATTGATAGGTCTCCTTAATGCACGCCGTCAAAACACTGGGTCACAAAATACACGGGATGTCGTCATACTTCTTTCGACGCGAACTTAAATTACTAGAATTCTGGGCAGAATTTAATTATGCCCGCAATCTCGACACAATTATAAAATTAATTAAATTTCAAAACATATGTATGCTTTTGGAGATATAATGCTGGTTTATAAATAAGTATCGGAAAATTTTGTGAGAAAACGAACACGTAAATTGGAGTTTAACAGAAATGCTGAAAGAGTGTTTCTCGAAGTTCCCTTTATAAAATTGTAAAGTTTAAATAGTAGCGATGTCGCGCTATAGTAATAAGACCACAAGATCTAGAAAACAGCTAAACCGATTTTGACTAAGGCAGCAGACCCAGCGGAAACGCAAGCCGAATTACACGTGTCGAATTTGACAACGTAGCTAATAACTAGCAATATAAGAGCGGTGGTAAGAATCCCCGTGACAGAATTTACCCAAGACTTTAATTTTTAAGTTAAGTTAATTTGTGAATGTTTAACAGCAACACTTCACGTTAAGAGTCGATACTACCTCAACTCGAATTTAAATTTTTCCCGTACTAATACGGTTCATTTTGCTTGAGTCGGACGGTAGGGACACTGACTTTCTTTCACATTTTTTTTTGCAAACATACGTTAAAGCCAAAAGAATGTATATCGTGTAATGTATACGTGTGCTATTTAGTTCCGTTGATATAAAAATAAATCATTAAATACAGCGGTTTTCTTGTAAAATTTCGAGGTAAGTTTGTGTTTTTTTCTATCGTAATTTTTTTTAGGAATCGTGCTTTCACACCGTATAGTCATAAGTATAGTATAGTAGTAAGTATAGTCCACTACTATACTTACTACCCGGGTTCAATTCAAGGACCAATTTGGGTAATGAATCTTGTCTAAATGATTCTGGTGGTAAATAGAATGAAGTCCGTTGCTCTGATATTTATAGTAAAGTGAATTCCCTAGTTTGGTAATTGGTGAGATAGTTTGGTCTTGTTTGGCTCATTATTATTATTATTATTATTATGGATATCTATTTTACCCACATGGCTTAAAAGATTAATTTTGAATTTTTAAATGGGAGAGGCGGTATTCCCCGGCAATAGAACAGTCGCACGAGGTTAGGGACTAAGGTTTAAGAAACTGCGAACAAAACGTGCCATATAGAGCAGGATAGACTTCTGCATTTGTGCTGGAAGCGACATGCCAAATTATTATTATTACACGAATTCAAATAACACTCATGCATACACGTATTGTTTAGGCTCGTTCTTTAAAATTCAATATCAAGGTCACATTTCTACTCTTTCTAGCTAACATAAATATAAGTATCAAATGAAACTGTTCATAGGTAAGTTTATAAGCTCCGTCGAACCATTTGTCTTTGCTGACGGACTTTTCGAACTTTAACAAAAGTCTTTGGTGCGAGGCTTTAATTGCAGAAACAAACTTTCGGACCGTTTTATAGGTAATACGTTATATATACACACATCCACAATATTCTTAAGTTTTTTTTATTTAGCTTAGTGAATATCACATTAGGAGTTCCGCTTCAAAGTATCGACCTTCAAATAAATAATCGATAAACAGCCCACACTACTTGTAATACAGTAGGTAGTAGTGGTACAATACCATTTTAACATTTCAACTATCATTCCACAAAACGATAGTAACTTGTCAGAGTGAGCCAAGGTGATAATAACTCGGCACAAGTTGTAGTGAATCATGAATTTTGTATCGAGTCTGATGAGACACGGCACCGACCCACTTTCGGCGCACGTAGTACTTTTTCTTACGTTCTTTATGGAGTCATTTAGTTATAACAAGGTGTACTGTATTCTTGTAAATACAGAGTTCTTTATAAGTTGGTTATAGGGAGTTACTACACTTATTAAAACGGAATCGGCTTGAGTTGGTCAGAAAAAAATTTACGTCTACGCATAATAATCTTTCAGTCAATACAATTGCAAAGTATCCTAAAATTACTTGACTTAAGATTTAGCGTAAAAAGAGCGAAAAAAACGCAAAACGCATCTCTTTCGCTCTTATTACATGGATATAAAGATTTTTCTGACCGGATTAGTAAGATTCCGTGTTGGTAGATGTGGTGACTCCCTAAAGAAAAAAAATCAGTTTATTTTTAATCGACTTCAAAAAACGGAGGGGTTTTCAATTGGACTGTATGTAATTTTTTGGATGTATGTTACTCGATAACTCGATACGATAACGATTTGTGAATCGATTTTGATGATTTTTTTTTTGTTAGAAAGAGGATACCTCAGATGTGGTCTCATTTAAATTTGAAGAAAATATACCACCTCTAAGGGTGGTAAACTAGGGAATGAATCTCTCCAACAAAAAAAAGAATCATCGTTCACAAATGAGTAATCGAGTAACATACATAGTCGGTTAAAAAAAAGAGCATACAAGTGCGTCATTAATACGAACTGAAATAATTTGAATTAAAAGCGCTTGTGTTAATCACTTATGTGTGCTACCGCAATCTCACTCGTTGTTAACGAGCTTTAGGGCTAGCGCATACCGGCGGACGGCAAGGCAGTGGACATTACATTTATCAATGTATATTTTACGCTATTACAAATTGGAATAAGGTATAAATTTCAATGCTCTGAGATGCAGAGAGAAATTCTGCGTGATACTCCGAGGTCGGTCACAGAACATTACAATTTAGATCTCATATCAATTGTTTTTTTATGATACCAAGTGGCGCCACGTGCACCTGGTGTGTTGGGCGAAACGCCTGTCCATAGCAGTTACAGTGCCACTCAGAGCTTTATATCACAAAGATCTGAGGGACACTGCCACTGCGTCTATCAACCTGAGACATAAGTTGATAAGTCTCATGAGCCTGTATGCAAAAAAGAAAACAATGTGCTCAATATGTTACATACAAAAAGTAATACGTGAAATAGAAAATGAAGTAAAATTAGTTGCTGCGTTACTCGTTATGGAAAAAAAAACGCAACATTAATATAGAACGATTCGTAAAAATATAGCTGATGCGAATTTGATTACCTTGAGTCTAATCTGAGAAAACTTATCTTGCTTTATCGCTTTCCCCGATTCGCGTTTCACGACAACAACACCTACGTTTATAGGAACAAAATTTTAGATTCCGCTGATAAAATTCTGTGTATTATAATTATAAATGCAGTTATGAAATTTGTGGTTTTTCTATGACCGCGGCCATGGATTTTTCCATCCTTTTTTGTATTTTCAGGAGTTTCAAGTCTTTGTGCATTCTTTGCAATAAGTTGTCATGGGTGCCTATCCGTTCACGACATTTTCAACATTCTTCGATAAACCACATTTCGAAGGCTTCTAACCGTTCACGTAACTTGTTGAGTAAGTGTCCATTCTACTTAAGAATTGAAAAAATGTAGCAGCGGTATATGGGGCGCTATTATTAATTTAACAATTTTCTAAAACAAATTCAAACTATTTAAATTAATATATAAAATTTAATAAAATATATATAAAATTTTAAATTTAAATTTTTCGTTGTTTGCTTTTGGTTAAGACTCAATTTTTGTATCAAGTTGTTAGGTTTTCGCAAAGGAACTATTTTTCCGGATCTAAAATCGTTTACTTACATTATTATGTTTTAATTTTTAAGTTCGGAATATTTTGTAAAAATACTTTATATAAAAATGAGCGAAAATCCCTCCACTGCTGTTAAAATGTCAACATAACATAAGTAGGACATAGCTACTTTAATCTTATGTATATTTTGCGTCATTGTCCGCGCGCTTGGTGACAACAAAGGGCGATTTGCATTAAACTCCGGCGCATCTATCCGAGCATTCAACTGTTGCGCTATTGTTATTTATATATACTAATACTTTGTAAGAATGCTTCAATAGTAGGTTGTTTTCTGGGTTTTTACTATTTGATTAGAGACTGTGAAAGTGTTGTGGTAAAATTTAAACATATTTCAATTGATATACACATATAATGTCAGATAATCACCACTCAATTACCTGGTCTCAAATGAAATTGCAAATACAATGAGTATAAAGGGTAAAGTAAGGGGCAAATCTTAGAACACCGAATACAAAACCAATTTTGAAAATTTCCTATCTAAATTGGTCGTACGGCATCGAACGCCCATAGTGCTAACCACTCGCTAAACGTGGTGATCAAATGGTGATGGTAATTATACTTTGCATGCAATTTATTTTTCATTATTGTTGTGATCTTCTTTGCCGCCGACTTGCTATGTATAAGCTGGCTGGCAGTCAGGCTGACTGACGCGGACTGACTTATGGTGGGTTCGTATTCTTATGTTCAGCTGATTATGTCACTTCTAGTGAAGGACTTGACCAGAAGAAAGCTTTGACGGTCAAGATCTTTTTAATCCTATTTGTTCATTATCAGCTGCAATTGTGTCGAATTTATTTTGTTACGTGTGCAACCCTGTCAAAGTCATAATTATATTTCGATTCTCAGCAAATAATTTTATTTCACATTGCGAGTATGTGTGAAAAGGGGGTTTCGTCTGTCTCCAATAAATAATATCTATGTCAGACAGAATTCCGCTCTCCACTTTTAAAGCCACCGTCTGAAGTATCCTCGAGCACGTCGCCGAAGGTTACATATTTTTTAAATATTTAAGTTATCATTGTCACAAAAAGAAATTAATAAAAAAAATCGCTATATTATGGCAGACTATTGATAATACCAACGTAAAAAAACCTAGAATATTATTATGGCAACAATTTTACCGCTCTGTCACTCTTTCGCGGGCAAGTAAAACAACGAAGCGTATGTGTTTTGAACTAAATAATTGGTCATATTGAAAGGATGTTTTTTTTACACCAATGATCAACTAGAATTTAATTAATCGGGTGTTGGAGATCAGGAGACTCGTAGCCCTAGTATCCAACCTTCCTTGAGCGCCTGTATCCCAACCCTTTCACTTATACGGTATATACGTATATACCATGTACACACGCCAGCACATCAAGCTACACATTGACATATCTTGTTCAGTTGCACTGGAGGCGATTTTCGAACAAAAATGTGTAGTCTGGTGTGCCGTTGTCCGTAAATGTGAAGAAACTATTTTTATTAGTTTCCATTGTACCAGCGCCTTAATAAGACAGTGAACAGTATATTTCAAGAAAAGATCTTCTGTGAAAGTCACGACCATCTGCGTTAACATAGAAATAAATGAAGGAACAGTAAAGAATAATTTTGCATACCTGGTCAGGACTTAGCGAACTGTCGCCCGAGGCATTTCGTTCCTGGTTCTGCGCAGTCCTCTCTTGCTTACAAGCCGTGTGGTACTCGAGTCTGGTGCGTTCTACTTTCTGCAGTAGCTTTGCCCACGGTTTCTGTACCTTCTTGAACGCCTCGTCCATTTCTTTACGCTCTTTTAGCTGGATCATTGACTGTGAACAATGAATGTTGATGTCAAATTTCCATGTCTGATAGATTGTTACTTTTTATAGAAGTCGGAAAATAATTCAAATATAAATAACTGCTTCCATGTCGAATAAAATACACACTATATCTCAAAGATAGGCAGCATTCCAGGGGTGGCAAATTCTCCATTTTTAAGTGACGATGTACTTAGGTCATTACAACATTGTTCACTTAATGTAAAAGGCTGATTATAGGGTGAACAAAGAAAATAATAAAAAAAAACAAAAAGACCCTAAAGACAAAAAGATTTTGCACTACCACGCATTTTATGTAATCTAATCCGACCCAATCGAGTGTTGATCAATCAGTAGGAAAATTTGGAAAACACGCCTTGTTTGTTTACGATGCGTGGTCGTGCCATTATGGATAAAAGCCATCGATTGTGGACATGGGCCGAGAAAGTGCGTTGTGTTTGTAAATGTTTCACATTTTAGCATCAAATTGGACATAGGAGGAAGAAAACAGCATAAATTCGCAAAAGGCGTTGTGCTAGTGACGTTAAAATTTGGGTTTTATTCGTGACCATCATCGGGACTGTTAACTCAAAATGAGGTCAACGTTGGAATGAGCTTGCCCAAAAGGTATCTATTTGAAGAAGTCGGGATTTCAAGAATCGTATTCCGGCTCCATAAGTGAATAAGTCGGCAGTTCAAGCGGAAGCGAAAACGCCCTTTAAAAATAAGCAAAATAAAGGTATTTTACTTCGCTTTGGCGAATGCACTGCGAACGCGCTGCATGTGCGCTGCCCGGGCGCTGCTCCCATATTCAACGCGCGCTGCACTCGTGCATATAGCGTATACATGTGTACAGATAGCACAATGTAATGCTCGTGTGTAGCTGGCGAACGTTTCGCAAACAAGCGCATTTGCGGCGTATTCGCCAGATCTGTACGCACCCTAAAACTGTTTTCTGACCGGTTCAAGCCGTTTCCGCGGTAATAGTGTGGTGACTCCCTAAGAATAACATTATTCGAGATATGGACCAAAAATACTAGACATTATTCAAAGGAGGGGAATTTTAGACAGTGACATCAAAAGTGGTAATGGTATGTTAATAGCTCAAATATGGCATTTGCTATCGCCTACGTAGCTTCCTGCATGAAATCAAACATAGTTTTAATGTTGTAAAACATACATATAGAGGCAAGAAAAGAAATGAGTAGCAACTTAGCAACGACTCGTCAAGAAGATGGAAGCTCTACAGCGAAGACAGGGTGCTGAATCTAAGATTCAATAATCTTTTCATCTTTCTATTATGCAATACTAACAACTTGATTCATTGGATTCTCCCACAAGCTACAAAGCTTGTAGTTTACAAAGTTGAAGAGATGCAGTGAGTGACACGTTTAAGCCCGGTGCTTTGCATAATACTTTAGGCTTGGCATACACCTGAGAAGTTACACGGACGATGTTGGATAAGAAGGTACTACTTCATAGATTGTCTGTGGTGGATTCATCGTTAATTAATACGGTATTATGAATTTTAAAAGGTACGGTTTTGTCAACTAGGTGTATTGGAAAATATTTTAAAATGATTAGCGTAAAAATAACGATCTTTAAAAAGATAGAAGAAGTTTTATTTGTTTCGAGTTAGTAGCTTTTTGTGATTGCTACACATTGGAAACAGTCTTCTCGGGTCTAAATCCCGTATTTATTTATTTTTTCTATACACCAACGTTGCAGGTCAATACAGGTAGGCACCTGTATTGTGTAGCATAAATATATAATAAAGTCTGCCATCACTGAGGCCAGTGATGGCAGACTTTTATTTATTTGCCAAGAAGAGTTAATTAAGAGGTAGAAAGTTAGCGCGACTACAATAACAAATATTTGAATAACAACAACAACAACAACAAGGAACAACTTGAAATATAAAGACATTTTCAGAGCAATAAAGAGAGAATACGGTATGTACACAATAAAGAGTAATAATTAAAATAATATAATCAAAATAAGTTTATCTTGTAACCCGGAGATGTGATTTAAAAAAATTGTTTCTTTTTTAAACCGTAGGTGGGGGTTACTCTTGAGGTTGTGCACAATTACGTCTCCGTTGACCAAAATATCCAGCTTGGCAAGCACAACTTCGAGAAGTAAACCGACAGGAGAATTCGTTTGGGCAGGGCGGCATTTGGGAAGCTTAGCCACATCTTCAGGTCGTCAATCCCACAAAGCCTAAAAACTAAGGCATTTAACCAGAGCGTTCTACTAGTTATGTCCTACGCAGCCGAGACGTGGACATTAACAGCAGGCCTCGTCCATAAATTCAAGGTCGCTCCGCGTGCGAGCTATGCTAGGGGTTTCTCTGATGGACAGAATCCCTATCGAGGTCATAGGTCAGGGAACTAAAGTCCACCGACAAGACCGACATAGCTCACAAAATCAGTAAGCTTAAGTGGCAGTGGGCCGGGCATGTCTGCAGGAGGGTTGATCCCCGATGGAGCAGACTTGTTCTGAATTGGCGACCACGTCAACGAAAACGTAGCGTGAGACGCCCTGAGGTAAGATAGACGGACGACCTGAGCAAAGTGGCCGGCAGTGACTGGATGCGGGCGGCACAAGACCGGGAAAGTTGGCGTGCTCTAGGGGAGGCTTATATCCAGCAGTGGATGCGTGTAAGCTGATGATGATTTTTTACTATGTGCAAATAAAGAATATTCTTATTGTATTGTGCAGTGTCATTAATTAGTTCACATAAATCTTTCTTTTTACTTTCTTTTTGAAATTTACCATGAACTTTTCATTGAAGGAAAACATCGTGATGAAACCCGCACATCGAAGAAGGTTGACAACCCTCGGAAAACGTGTGAAGTCCCCAAACCTTTTGAAAGGAGATCCGTGCCCAGGAGTGGGACGTATAAACGGGTTGATAATGACAATATAATTACTCTTTACAACATTCATATATCCTACAAACAATCATTTAATTATCTTGTCAACTTTTTTTTATAATACCAAGTGACAGGACAAACAAGTCGTGGGCCTGGTGGCCCTGGTGGCCTGTCCGTAACAGTTGCAGTGCCACTCAGAGCCTTAAATCGTAAAGATCTGAGGGGTACTGCCACAGCGCCCGTCACGCTGAGACATAAGTTGACAAGTCCCATGTGCCTGTAATTTCATTAGCACCCATTACCCTTGAAAACCGGAACGCAGTAATGCTCATATTACTGTTTCGCAGCAGAAATAGGTAAAATGGTAGCACTTTCGTGGACGAACTGTTTCACAAGAAGCTCTACTGCTACTAAGCAACTTAATTTGTTGTGAAACTTCATAAACATCCAAATATAAGAAGTAAGTATAAAGCAATAATAAAGAATTGTCCACACTCAATTAGAAGTAAAACAAACAATAAGAATAGATAACTTTGAATTATCTAACTAAAGAACAACATCTTCCGATGAACAAAATGAACGCTCAGGTTAGGCTTAGAAAACTGAAGTCACTTTAACAACTTTCGTTAGGGACGTCGTTAAGTTCTGGCCTTTTCCAGGTTCATGTGAGAGAGTAAACTCGTAAATTGTAGTATGTGCACAGCTAAGGATTAAGAGTAGGCTTGAAGGTAAGGATGAGAAGGCTTTGCTGTTTCAGTATATCCCAACGATGTAATCTGTAAAGCTCAAGTGTCACTTAGGCCCCTTTTATCTTTTATTTATTTATTTATAAAAACACAATGTAAACTTACAGTAACAACCAAAACGCTTACATGCTAATTTCTTATACTACTAGATATTTGATACGCTAAATTTGCCTTATAAATTACTTTGCTAATGCTGTCGCAAAAGATGTCAGCATCCTAGACCTTAGCGCCTAGAAAATGAGGCAACGTGAGGCTACGTTTCGTGGGCGCGTTGCCAGCCCGGCAAGTGTGTCGCACGGAGATCGCAAACAATTGCCGGCGTCGGCCCGTAGAGACGTACCCGTTTGGAACAATTTGATCGATCGATTTTAAACGTCGATATTATTAGTACTCAATTTGTACTTATTTAAAATATTACTATTAAAATATACTCTTTGTTTGCACGTCTTGCACTTTGCGTGCAAGTACTTCATTGCAATTAGGACGGTTGTACATATTTAGCTTATTCTGAAATTACATTTTCGTTATTAAATATGCGATAAAAAATATTCATTCTTTCATTCACTCAATCCTATATATTTTACTTTTCTTGAGCTTTCGGTGTCTCTGACGGCGATGGGGGTTTAGTATAATTATTTTATACAGACTTTATCTAGGTCTATGACAGGTGGTGTGACGCGTTAAACAGTAGTTAATCCGTCTCGGTCACAACCCCGCCATCATCGATTTTATTAATACAAACAAAGTGTTTAACGGTTTAACTGCGCACAGTTTAATGGTACACAAACGTGCTATTAACAACTAAGTAAGTGGAAAGTTATGTGGCAGTTCATGTTTACTTCAGACTCTTTTTAATTAACTACGTAAGGATGGTCTTGGCCTTAAAGTTATTTTTTTAAAGGGTTAAGGAAGTAAGGCCAAAAGTCAGTCTATGTATTATGTATAGCTGTCTATAAACAATTCGGCCTCTACCACGAATACAAAAAGGATTTATTGTACAGTCACCAGCACATCAAGCTGTACACCTTTGTTCAAATATCACCTCCAGATCAACGAAACAAGCTCCGTCAATGTGTAGCTTGATGTGCTGCTGTCTGTACTATATATATATATAATACATAGGGCGCACCTATAAGTTTCCAGAACTGGCCACTTATATAAACAATATTTAAAAAGTAATTACAACATTTGAAAATGGAACTCTTTGGCTGTAGAACACAGTTTGTTTCATCTGACTGTCACTTGTTTTTACATTGTGGCGTCATTTTAGAAATTGGTTGTCTACATCACCATGGATTTAAGTCTGAAACTGAACATTTTCATAGTATGATTTTCTACGATATTAAGTGTAATTTAATAGCTCAGTCAAGCTTCGCTCGGCTTCAAACTGCTTTTGGCAATGAAGCACCATGCAATTCGACTATTTATAGTTGGTTTGCAGAATTCAAACACGGTCGTGTAAATCTCAGTAACGAATTTCGTGATGGTCGCCCGTCCACTGCTGTAAACAACAAAAAACATCGATGCTGTGCGCCGTATGAACAAAACAGACAGGCATGTGACATACCATGAGATTCGGGCATCTTTAGGCGTAGGCATGAGTCAAATACAATCAATACTACACAAACATTTTGGTGTGTAAAAGCTGAGCTCTCGGTGAATCACACACAATTTGATTGAGGCTCAAAAAACGGATCGCGTCACTTGGTGCAATGCAATGCTTACCAGATTCAACGAAGGGGCGTAAATTTATAGTAACAGGTGATGAAATATGGATTTATAGTTACGATCCCAAAACAAAGCTGCAATCGAGCGTATGGGTCTTTCGAGATGAGCCGAAACCAACCAAAGTGGCGCGCGTGCAAAGTGTCTCTAAGTGGATGATTGCTTCTTTTTTTAATAAAACTGGACACGTGGCTACTGTTGCTTTCGAGAATCGTTGCACCATGAATTTTGTTTGCCGGAAGTTATTGACAAACTCCGTAAAAATAACCGTAAACGCCGTATCATCTTGCACCACGATAATGCCTCACACGGTAACGTTCTCACACGGCCAGACAGACAAATGAATTTTTGAAGGTGAACAACGTTGCCCTTATGAGCCATCCCACGTACAGTCCCGACCTGGCACCTTGTACTTTTATTTATATCCAAAAATTAAGAACCAGTTACGCGGTCAACGATTTTCGTCACCTGAAGAGGCTGTCGAAGAGTATGAAAAATATGTTTCAGAGATTGTCACGGAGGAGTGGCATAAATGTATTCAAAATTGTATTTTATATATATATATATATATATATATATAACGGAGAATACTTTGAGGAACAATAAATTCATTTCTGACCATTTATAGTATTTTTTTCTTACTCATTACGGAAACTTATAATGCGCCTCACGTAAGCTTGAAGTGGAAGCTCAGTGGTGTAATATGTGTTAAAAATAACATTTCAATTGACGTCGCTGTGCGACTCTCGGTTGCAAATAGTACCACCCCATCGTACAGGGATAATCGTAACAAGCGAAAGTATGGTGTTCTTGATAGACTGATAGAAACGTGTGATTCCTATGTGATCACAACCATCGCCAACTTGCCAACGATAGCGATCATCAAACCTTTTATGTACAGAGGAAATATGTTCAGCAGAGGACTTCAAAAGACTGATGAACACAAAGATTTAAATTAAAGCAATTAATTATACAAATGTATGCACCCTCACGCCTTGTTGCGTCATTCATGTACAAACTATAATTGGAAATAAAGAAGCGCGAGCTTGCATTTAAACTAAGATTCAACAACGCTATTGAATATTAAATTGTTTAGATACGCAATAAGCGTTAGGAAATCTGAACGACGACCGTACGTTGAATACGTGATTCGTAAGTAGCTACAGTGCAACAGTACACGTTAATTGTTACGCATACTTCACGAGATGCCACCTCCGGCTTCGTTACCTTGTGATTAACAATTAAACCCATTAAAAATAGTATTCAATAATTTTATTTATTCAATCAAAACAATCACTTGCAAGTGCATAAACTCTACAGGCACATGGGAGTCAACTTATGGCTCAGGGTGACGGGCACAGTGGAGTGTTCCTGAGATCTTTGCGATTTAAAACACTGGGTGGCACTGATTTAAAACCTGGCGGAAAGCGTGTCGCTTAACACCTGGCGTACGACTGGTTTGTCTCGTTACTTGACACACAAAAATACAAAAAATAAACAGTAATTGAAACGATTGAAGATCTTACGCACGGTTGTTGTTGATGCAGGTTGTTTACACATCAGCGGATGATGATTTTATAAGAACATAAAAACACGAAAACGGTACAGTACATTCTTGCCGAATCTATTTACATATTTCAATGATCTTGTGACATTTTTAACGAAATTCTTTCGAGAATCTTCAAGTAAATAATCAATCTGCTTAGCTTAACCGTTGTGGAACTTTATCAGTTACATTTTGTAAACAACAGTTGAATTACTTTTTCGACTTACAGTCTGTTTCTGGAAGGTTTGTAAATGATTGATTCCAGTGCCTTTTAGGTCATTCAGGATTCGAACATCCGTAATGAATATCAGCATCTATTAATGACGATGCTGATGCGAATGCGGGATTTTTAATTTTTGCCGATTATTCGCGAGACCTACGGAGTATCATCCCTAATTTGTCGATGTTCTCTTCAGGCATACTAAACGCTTTTTGTCAACTTTTACTATGCACACAGCTACTATTGGGTAATTATTCGAAAAATTTCAAGTAGTCGAATTTTTTCCGGAAAATTACCGTAAAATTGGAAAATTACCCTAAAATTGGAAAATTTTGAAAAATTGGAAAAATATAATTCGAAACGCTCATACTATGTTCTACGTTTAGAAATATCTTTTGTAATTTTATTTAGCGTGAGTTTAAAAAAAACTAAAAGCTAAAAGCCACCTAAAAAAACCCAAGTTTCACAGTTGCGAAAAAACCTCCATCAACCACACCACCACCACTTGTTGTTGGTTCTACAGTTTTAGTTTAGTAAACCTTAACTTTTGACTTTTGAATGTCAAATATGGAAAAATATTGAAAAAATATCCGGAAAAATATTTATTGTTCTGAAAATTATGCTTAAAAAAAAATGGAAATTTTTCCAAGACCCAACACTACACACAGCCCAGAAATGGAATTCCCTGCCAGCGACTGTGTCCGAGCACATACAACCGGAGTATTTTTAAAGTGGGACTGAATAGACATCGTATGGGCGAACTCGTTCCATCGTAGACCCTATCTTTGCTCCAGGTCTAGATAGTGGTCCAGAGAAAGTCTATTTACTTAAAAAAGATCTTGAGAAGCATGTCAAGCTTTGACATAAAAATTTAAATTGGAAATGAAACTATTTTTCCGGATCTAAATCATGTATACTTGTTTTTTTTTTAAAAAACTAACGGTTCGTAGCTGTGGCCATGGGACCTGTAAAGGGCCCGAAACGTTGGTTTGTTTGAAAAAACAAACAAACTCGATTTAAATCCGAAAATATAGGTTTCATTTCCTATGTATAACAATCGCGAAAAACTAAGAACGAGTCGATACTACCTCAGCTCGAATTCAAATGATTCCCGTACTAATACGGTTCATTTTACTTGGGTCGAGCGGCAGGGATACTGACTTTCTTTGAGATTTTTTTTTATAAACGAAATTAAAGCCATTTTTAAAATGTACATCGTATACTATACGTGTTCTATTTAGTTCATTAAAAAAAATCATTGGTATATGTAAAGTACCTATTGAATAGAGCGGTTTCCTTGTAAAATTTCGAAAGTTTTTTTTGTAACGTGAAAATTTTTAGGAATCGAAAATTTTTCACACCGTATACTAATCGGTGTATATCATCAAATTTTTAACCTACTTCAAAAAAAGGGGCAGGTTCTCAATTCATGTTTTTTTTGTAGGTATGTTACGCGATAACTCCGCCGTTTGTGAACCAATTCTGATGATCCTTTTTTTGTTGGAAAGAAAGTACCTCAGATGTGGTCCCATTTAAATTTCAAGAAAATATTCCACCTCTAAGGGTGGCAAACTAGGGGATGAATGACATTTGAGGTCGGTTTTTTTAACCGGAGGTTAGGTTACACTGTATATTTTTTCCAAAATGATTCATTCAACACTTTCACTGTTATGCGGAATTAACCGAAACCATTTGAGGTTGTATCGGGTCTTTAGATTTAAATTCAAATCTATGAAGCTTAAGATAACAATGGAAATTTGTTGAAAAACCAAATACAAAGCCACGACAACAAACACGTAGAAAAATTCGTGAGATCCGCTAGCTCGTTCCGTGGCTTAGTTGGTATAGCGTCTGGCACAGTATGCTAGAAGACGTCGGTTGGAATCCGGCCGGATCGAAGGAATTTTTACTGAGTGTTCGATCTTTGTATTAATAACGATAACAATGGAAGTTAAAAGCGTCAAGTTTAATGTGCTCTTGACTGTACCAAGATATAAAAGAAAAAGGTAGGTGGTAATAAGGAAGGTAGATATAGAGGTAGAAAAGGTATATAAAGTCGAGTTTTAAAATACTCCTCAGTTCAATTTAGAATCGTATGTCCTTTATTTATGGTGATGTAAATAACTCATTTTCGTAAAGGACATCATGTAAAATATAAGGGAGGTCTTGGCTTCTATCCGCTTTCTATAAATAGAAAACCGTCAAATGGAAACATGTTAAGCATTGCACAAATTAAAATAGCAACATTAATATTCGGTATCGATTTCGTTTTATTCATTCAACCTTGTGACCAATGAAATGTGACTCTCATTGTAATATTGTGCAAGTCCATTTGATAAACGTTTTGTTTTCATATACAATAGACGCACGCTTGGCTATAATCTCACCCGATGTTAAGCGACCATGTAACTGATGAGTGCACGGAAGAAAAAAAACAATGGAAGTGCCTGAAATATATATCTATGAGGGCCGCTGTCGCCAAAACTCACAGTGTCATATGTTAAACACTATGAAATCTTGATAATATTTCATTGTGGTTCTAATTTAAAAAGATGTAACAAATTTTGGACTATTAATATAATTTAAACTTTACCCAATTGGCATATCTTTCACAGTTCAATCTATTATTCCAAGTTACGACGTTTTGATTTTATACTGAAATTTCATTCAATGCGCTGCCATCTAGCGGCAACAGCTGGAAGACTATGAGACGACGACGATTAACGGTTATTAACGTTCTCCGAAAAAAAGACACGACCATACCGTGCAAATTGAAATTTGCGGACTGAGCTTGAGTATGTGGAACTCCGCGTACTGTGGCACACGTGTCACGCCTACTAAGCACGTCTACTGTATTTATTATACTGTAGATTAATGTGAGCCTCCTCGTGTTGCTTGGTTGGTTAGCGCGCATAGGCTTCGATCTGGACATGTTCCATTAAACAATTTTTTTTATATTTGATGAGGAGAGTAAATTATTAAATAAACTGCGGAATTTCTGAAGATGTATGTATATTATTTGCTCATGGAGTGTGTTCGGACGGAACTTATCAGGGTGCGGTTATTTGCGCAGGTTCTTTTGGTACATTTAATGTTGGGTGGTTTCAATGTGTTTTGTCTGAGCCAACAAGTAGTGCCGCGAAGATTTTGTATATCGTCGCTTAGCAAACAACATCGTTCAAGTAATTTTGAATAATTTTAAAGCAGGTTGTATATTATTATATACAAGATTTTTTAAGCCATTGTCAGCAATAGGTGGTCTATTTAAGCATAAGAAATAAGTTTATGTGTGTTGATTGATTATAGAATTTATTATGATATTCACGTTTTATTTTGACTTAAGTAAGTTCAAAAAGAAAGACCGCTCATTTTCGTTTTGAGCGGTGTAGTTGGCTAAGCGATGATAATACGTATATTTGGTTAGGTAGTTTTTGATTTATCTGTTCGGATTCTATGAAGTGTTTTGTTGATGTATTGCTTTTCCAATGGGGCAAACATGTTCAATAATGATCATAATAAATAAACGTGTTTGTCTAAAAAATGTACCTACATGTGGCAAAATGATAACAAAAAAATAATGATCAAGTTTATGAACAAGCACGGTGATGATTTCCCAAGACGCGGAATGACTGATCGGCTGATGATTGACTTAGAATGGTTTTTCCCCAATTTAGACTCGGTTCAATTTGGATGCGGGATCTCTGAGAACGAACAGGTGCAGCGTTAAAAGGATGTATAAATAAAAATGACTCATTGACACGAGCAAAGCATGAATGGTATTCAATTCACAACTGATGTGAAAAATCGATTTTTCCAGAACTACAATTTAATCAGAAACCATTGCAAAATCAATTCTGACATACGCTTATCGATTTCAGATACACTCACTCCAGAACGCACATTTTACAATTCAATAGTGGATAGCAAAAGAATTTTCAATTTGTTCTTTGAAGTGGTTTTTAAATCAAGATTCAAGGCAACCAGATCAATTTATACGCACTATAAAGTTATGCAACTTTATTCAATGTAACTTTTAGTTAATAATATAATGATAAGAATTTATTTATTTAAGATTATTTGAATCCATCATTTGTTAGATACACACACTTATAGCTATGTTAGTGTTAAAACATTCACTCACCGCTCTGCGATGCCATTGGAAATCGCAGAGCAGTGATTGATGTAAGGGCAGTCAAGCCTGTCGGAAATCATTTCTAAGATACTGTTGGTGCTGCCCCTCACCCTGCGCACTAGTGAGGCACATCTTTTACGCATTGTTGCGTAAAAACAATCAACGCGTGCCGTTGCGAACATCCCCGACGCACTGCAGTGTCGAGTCGGACCCAACAATACCCTAAAAGCATTATTGTATTCTACTTGGAGGGCATAATAACTTATCTGTTCACTGTGTTACCAATGTGTAGTGATGGAACGAACAAGTGCGCCTGATGTTAAGACGCACTCCTTTCTATAACTCTCCACTCAAAACTTTAAATCACAAAGTTGTAAGGGGCACTGCCACTGCGACCGTCACCGTGAAACATAAGGTGACAAGTTCCATGTGCCTGTAATTTCACTGGCACCCTTACTCTTCAAAACCGAAGCTTAGCGGCAGAAATAGATAAGGTTAAGAGAAATTTGTAGTGGGCAACCGCATAATGCCGAGCTTCACAGAGGTATATCTAAATTGGACGAAGTTAAGCAAAACGGATCCCATCCGCAAAATTATCAAAAAATAAGTTACGTGTACGGTTCGTAAAGCCTAACCTCTTACATCAGCGAAAAAATCCAATATATAAACATAAATAAATATCTATAAATAAATATAAGTTATGAAAATAAAAGAAGAGTGAGAAACACTTCAAATTGCCATATCTCGAAAGTGAATGGATGTGGATGTTGTATTGTTTAACTACGTCCAATTGTGGCCGACTGTGAATATGCGGTCCGGGTGCTAATGTCGGGTGAGCAGTACCAAAAGAATCGAGTTAATTTTTTTAAACATATTTCTTATGCATCCGACTATACATTTTCATGTCTTACGTGTGGCGCACAATAAGTATGCGGAATGATTAAGAAAAAAATACTATAAATGGTCAGAAATGAATTTATTGTTTCTCAATATATTCTCCGTTAGCGTTAATGCACTTTTTCATACGAATGAACCAATTTTGAAAACATTTATACCACTCCTCCTTGATAATCTCTGAAACATATTTTTCATACTTTTCGACAGCCTCTTCAGGTGATGAAAATCGTTGACCGCGTAACTGGTTCTTAATTTTTGGATATAAATAAAAGCCACAAGGTACCAGGACGGAACCGTACGCGAGATGGCTCCATAAGGTCAACGTTGTTTACCTTCAAAAATCATTTGTTTGTCTGGCCGTGTGAGAACTGGCATTATCGTGGTGCAAGATGATACGGCGTTTACGGTTATTTTTACGGAGTTTGTCAATAACTTGCGGCAAACAAATGGTCGTGTACTAATCATATTCACGGTACAATGATTCTTCAAAGCAACAGTAGTCACGTGTCCAGTTTTATTAAAAAAAGAAGCAATCATTCGCTTAGAGGCACTTTGCACGCGCGCCACTTAGGTTGGTTTCGGCTCATCTTGAAAGACCCTTTCACGCTCGATTGCTGCTTTGTTTTGGGATCGCAACTATAAATCCATGTTTCGTCACCTGTTACTATGTCCCACATCATATTTCCTTCCGTCCGATCCGTTTTTTGAGCCTCAGTAAAATTGTGTGGGATCCACAGTTTTTTCACACCCAAATATTTTTGTAGTATTGATTGTATTTGACTCATGCCTATGCCCAAATCTCATGGTATGTCACATGCCTGTCTGTTTTGATCATACGGCGCAATCGATCGATGTTTTTGTTGTTCACAGCAGTGGACGGGCGAACATCACGAAATTCGTCACTGAGATTTACACGTTCGCGTTTGAATTCTGCAAACTAGCCATAAATAGTCGTCTTGCATGGAGCTTCAACGTCAAAAGCAGATTGAAGCCGAGCGAAGCTCCGCTGAGCTGTTCAGTTACGCTTAAAATCGTAGAAAATCGACGACAATTTTCACGAGTTAAATCCATGGTGATGTACACAACCAATTTCTAAAATAACGCCACAATGTAAAAACAAGTGACAGTCAGATGAAACAAACTGTATTCTACAGCCAAAGAGTTCCATTTTCAAATGTTGTAATTACTTTTAAAACATTGTGTATGTAAGTGGCCAGTTCCGGAAACTTATAGCGCGCCCTATGTAATTATTAGATCTATCGTCAATAATAAGTTGAGTTCAGAACTACCTATTTGAATGTTACTGTGATTTCCATTATTTTTAAAACAGAAATGAAAGTATGAGATGTGCACGAACGCTAAAAGCAGACAAAACAATGACAATACAAAGAAAAGGCGCCAAAAATAACTACATTTAAATTTAGAATTTCAATCTAAAGCTAACCTTACAAAGAAGACTTGTTGCGAATGATGCGGATCACTACATAAATTTTACAGAAATGGGATTTTTGTCGCTACTAGGCTATGCTCTTTAATAACATTTCTCTGGCGCGCTATCTCCAATATATACGTTGTTCTAGATATTCTTTTACCTTTTCCATAGAATATGCGTTCTCTGCCCTTCACTGCTGTGCCCTGACAGAGTATCAATAACAGTGACTAATAAATTATTTAAGACCTTTATCTGTACAAATACGAATATATTTAGGCAAATTAAAGTTTGATAAAAGTCAGCAATTGTAGTTTTTAGGACATATTACATAACCGCAGTGAATGTTGCTTTAGTAGAGATTTAACAAGCAATGTTAATAAAGGGCTTGGTTTAAAAAAAAGATTGAATTAAGTACTTATCACCGTGCAGTGGCCAGTGACACAATTAAATTATCATTCCATTGAAATTACTAATCACCATTATCATTATTGACGTTGCAATGTATCATTTTATCTGGAATATGTTATCTAACTACGAACAATTTTGTAATAATTGTGGCATTAATACATTTGCAATAGACGATTTGTTCGGTATTGTCCCGATTTCTTCGTAGTCAATGAGTCACCTAGTGTTATGCAATCTTCATACAACATATTTTTTTTTAGGAAATGAAACTATTTTTCCGGATTTAAATCGTGTATATTTGTTTTTTTCAAACAAACCGACGTTTCGGGCCCTTTACAGGTCCCATGGTCACGGTTGACTAAGGTGGTACAATCTTCAACCAGTTATGTCTAATATTGATGCAAACCACCCTATTTTTTTCACTATATAGGGTGGTTTGCATCAATATTAGACATAACTTTCTTTTTCTTCCTATGTGTAACAATCGCGACAACCTAAGAACTCGATATATATTTTTTTTTGTTTAAAGATATGTAGGTTCGTTGATGATTTTTGCGCCACTCAGCAAAAGGGTGCGCTAAATGATCTTACTCTGTACTATAAGGTAAGTATAGGGTCTGAAGGTGTTTAGGCAGGCATGGATTTCCGCTTAGGACGCCATTGGGGCTTTCTGTGAACCTTCGGGATAAAAAGGGAAAAATGACAAGAACACGTGACTTTTAGTGCGTTTTAGTACGTCTTAAACAATTTTTACAAGGAAATACGTGTTATAAATCGAGTTTTGTTCAAATTCAATAATATTATTACAAAAGTTTATTATAGTTGTCTGCTCTAGTCGATTTCATTTGCCTTTCTATTGAATCGATTCGCTTGAAAATCGCATTGAAATAAATCGATACAAAAAATTGTAAGATAGTACACACTTGAATCGATTTTCATAAAAATCTAATCGTAATGTGCATCTTTAATAGTGAGAGTCCACATGATTGCAAGGTGGGTATAATAGTTATCAAATTATACCAAATTCCATAATCGCCGTTTTTGCTCACGATTTTGGGCACAAATGGATTAAAACCTGGAGCTTTGGGTAAAAATCTGGGTGGGTTGGTTGAGTTTTAGCCCATCACCCAAAATAGACACAATGGTCATTACGCTGTTCATAAAAAATAGTGTTGTCCGCTTATGACCTTTGTTCTTACTGCCTTGGTTTTGGATTGGCTGAAAGAGATGTCTTTAAGATATAAGTCCACCTTTGCTCACCTTTTCTGTATTAATTTTTCTGATGTATTATTTTTGGTGCAATAAAGAATATATATAAAAAAAATTCGCTTCCATTCTATGCGGCGGCAAATATGAATTGAGTCTTTTAGATTATTGCTTTAATTTGCAGAAATACCAAGTCTATCATGAGACAGAACTCACTGATTCTGACAATCCGTAAATATTAATAAATAAAAATATAGTTCAAGATTAATGGCGCTTCTTTAGAACGCTATGGTTCTATTTCTGTTATTTTCAAGGAGACTTTTCACTTCATGATTGCCCGTGCATACAGTGTAATCTTATGTTCAATAAAAGAATGACGCAGTTAGATAATGGTTTATTTAATGAAACGTCCCAGTGCCTCCGATATTTTTTCATTAAGATAAATCTTGTTCTACGCAATTTTAATAATTTTTACTAGTACCTTTTTTATCATAGTGAATAAAACCAAATGAAAATTATTGTAAGACTTAATTTTCTTTGCATCACGAAATTACGATTTCACGGAAAAGTGAAATTTTTTTTATATATCAAGTTATAGGACGAACAAGTCGTGCGCCTGATGGTATGCTATATGCCTGTCCACAACCGTTGCAGTGCCACTCAGAGCTTTAAACCGCAAATATCTGAGGGGCACCGCCACTGCGCCCTACACCCTGGGACTTAAGTTGACAAGTCCCATGTGCCTGTAATGTCAACAGCACCCTTACCCTTCAAAACCGGAACGCAGTAATGCTCACATTACTGCTTGGTAGCAGAAATAAGTAAGGTAGCAATAGTTGAGGTAGCCCTAGACGAAATCTTTCACAAGGAGCTCTACTGCTACTTAAAATTCGCGGTAGGACGAATGTACGAAACTAACTATTCTAAATTGGTTCTGGTCACATTGTTCTGGGCTGAGACCTGGTGCAGATTGTGTTACTCTGTTCTATAGTACAGGGAATGCCATGGTTTAAGACCAGAGGCCCAATTCTGCTATAAATAAAGCCATTAAACATTAAACAACAATAAAGCCATTGTATTTAAAATTCGAATCCGGCCGGATCGTAGGAATTTTTTCTGAGTGTTCGATCTTTGTATTAATAATTATAACAAATCATTTTAATTTCATTGAGATTCTATTGAAATTATATCGTCGAGGATAGTGCAATCACGCGTAACTAAAATTGGATTATAAGTTTCCATTTCGGTAATTTAGTGACGAAATCAAATGTCGTGGCAACCAAATTAGTGTGATTTACGGGAATCTATTGTTATCAATCCGCAGACAACATAAATTAATATTTATTGTGCAAAAATGGAAGTCGTAGGCCTTAAAATACCAAAGTAATAACGTTAAATGCCTTTCCAATAGCAATTTGGTTTAGTGCAGATACGCGCTTTTTACCAATACTACATACCGGACTTGCACAATCCCCGACGATATTGCAATTATAATAATATTTGCTATTGTAGTCACAATGGCACTTGGGTGTCAATAGA